>NC_047661.1:22371103-22671103 GCF_011762505.2 Arvicanthis niloticus
CAGTGGAGAATTTGAGGAATTTTCTAGACCTGCTTGGCTCCTGCAGACTGGAAGGCACAGTAAGGAAGCCTCGAAAGAAGCTGAAAAGACAAGACTGATTTCTTACAGCCTATTTCTGAGAAAAATTAAAAGATATCTTTATCTTTTGGAAGGAGAGTCCTGGCCAAGTTACCATAGAATACCTTACCCGCTGTTAGGTGACTTGCCTTCACCACCCTCACAGACCAGGGTTTCCTAGTAACACTCTACTGGGCTGGATGACTTTGCTGTCAGATCCATTCCACACATTCTACAGCATCACTAGCAGCCCTGGCCTCTAGGGACCAGATTTAGCACCCTCAGCATATCCCCAACTGTGCCAACCAAAGTTTCCCCACACAATGTCAATGTTCACCTGGGGAAGGGCAACAAGCCCTTGGATAAATGAGAATGGGAGACACAAGGGAGGGGGTTGGTTACAAATCTCAGTAGCTTTGTAGAATTTGTTACAGACCCTGCTTTGAATGCTAGCTCTGAAAACTTGATACACAGCTTCTGTAGCCCTTACTGCCTGCCTCCGTCTTTACGTTGCCTGCCTGTGTAGCCTGAGGGTGTTAGTTAAAGGAGTACTCTTTGCTTCATAGGCAATTCTGCTTGGTCAAATCATCAGAACGATACAGGTACGCTGAGACAAATCTCATGGAGATGTAAGATTTTCAAACATCTTCTGTTAGAAGATAGATTACTAGAGACTGGGAAGGAAGCAAAGGAAGAGGACAGAGGGTGTGGACAAGGCTGTGCATGTATTCGATCACAGGGACTCTCATCAACTTGTATTAATGCGTATTAGCAATGCAAAGGTGATAAACATTAAAGTGGCTACTGGGAAATTCAGACTTAAAAAGGTATCTTTCACTAAGAAAGTGTATCCAAAAAGTACTCATTGGGTCAACTCAGGTGAAAATGAGGGATTTCCCTGTGTTCTACTTTGAAAGGTACAGGCTGCAGGCAGGCAACCCTGGAAAGAACTGTACCCCCCAATAGTCAAACACGGTGCGTGAGATGCTGATAATTAGACACGTTGAGAAATATTCTCACTTATTGGAAATGTCCTTTCAATAAGTTTGAACGTGCGACTTTCAGTTTAGAGGCTGCTCATCAGAAAGGACCTAGGAAACACACAAGTGGTCATGTTCAGAGCTAGAGCGTGAACTGTGGGGCAGAGAGGTGGTGTGACTCACTCACTTTCTAAACTTTTACGCTGTCATTTACCATAATACTCTTCTTTGAGTGTCTGTGTGGTGCCCTAATTACTGGCAAAACTCTCCTAGTTTTCCTGATTTATGCAATTAAACGTCTAGCAGTGCGAGCATTTCCCCAGCTTCATTTACAATGCTCAAGTACCAAGCTGAAGACCAGAATAAAGAAGTTCTCGGGGAAGAGACAGCAGAAGCCCCTCCACACTAAACGCCAAGCTCCTCCTCCATGGGATATGAATGGCACAAGGGCTGGAATGAGCTGTAGAGAACGACCCTTTGGAAAGACTTCATCAAAGGCTAAAGACAAGGAGGCCCAGGTACACGGGAGTTACACTCAGAGACTTATGATTTCTGCACTCCGCTCTCTGCCTTCCTGGCAATTTCATTCTTTCTTTCTTTTCAAAGATTTGTTATTAAAATGCAAGTGTTGCCTCCTATCTTAAATAGGATCACAAAGAAAGTTACAGAGCTTTCATATCCCAAGGCTCTAAAAATAGAATTATCTGTTCCTCGTTCAGAAACTGATCCCAGCACAGCTTTTTATCATTGCTGGTTTGTCTTAGGAACTGTAGAGGGTGAACATGTATTTTATAAGGATATGTCATATATCATTATAAGGATTAATAATATATATAATTATAAATATATAATGTATAATATTTATAATATCATTGTTTGGTTCACTAGTAAATCTATGGATACATGGCCAAAATGGAAATGAATATTTTGCCAATTATTAATCCCCCAAAGTCATTAAAAATCAGCATAAATAATCATTCTACTGACTTGTTAGACTTTAAACTTACATAAAATACATTTTCAGAAATAAATTCAACTGATCTTACCTTGACATCTTGTGGAGCTGGTAGAAGTTCAGGATCCTAAGAAAATTAGCCAAAGAGAATTAGTTTTGAGTTGGTGATGCAAGTCAAAATGCTCCTTTTGCATTAATTAAAAAATAGTATTTATATTGCATTGTGACAAACAGGGCCTTACCAAGTCATTCTCATAGATTTTTAGCTGTTCAACAATGTCTATAAGATGACGAAGTCTAATCAGGAGGCGATCTGGCCCTTGGGAGCTTGATTTATGGGCCACTGTCCCCAAGAAGATGACGACCAGGCAGACAAGGATCCTCTCCATGCCACTAGAACTAGATCTCCAGCAACTGATGAGCAGGGTCTTGGTCTGGTTCTCGTTTCAACCTGACTGTGGACAGGTTGTCTCTACAGCTACCTATTTATTCATCCCTCAAGAAGAGGCAAAGCCCTCCCATTGCAGCCTGGAATCTTTGTACAGTGGATGAGTGTGAGTAACTCACTCGTTTTTCTTTTCCATTGGCTAGGTATACGTGTGCGTGTGGGGGCAGGGATGGATAGAGTCCACGAAATGTGCCCCATCTGCATCTTAGACAGGAAAAAGAGACACATGGGTGAATTCCAGTTTTCAGCACTCAGCAAGGTTGTGTGTGTGTGTGTGTGTGTGTGTGTGTGTGTGTGTGTGTGGCACAGGAGGCACCATCAGACTTCAGAGAAGTAAACACAAACACTTTGATCTTTTGCTCTGCACCCCTGGCACCTTACCTGGTTTGTCTGACAGTCATAAAGGCACTTCTGCAATGAGTAAAGCAGCGGCATGTCCTTTATTGGAACTTTTCATAGGGTAATGACTATGCTTTTTGACTGAACCATCCTGTATTCCATTGCAAAGATGGAAGAGGTTAACTTTTAGGAGAAACTAAATGATGGGCTACTTTCCTAACTAGCAAGAGATAATTACCTGTTTGCAGGGGTATTAAAATAGGATTTGCTTCCAATTTTTACCATTTTTTTTAAACAGCACTAATGGTGTTATTTAAAAGTGTCAGTGCTTCCTGACACTTTATGTAACAATATGGTTTGTAAATACAATAAACTGTTTTTGATGAGCTATGTGGACAGCGTCTGAAGATCTTCTGGACTACGCATTGCTTATATTTAATGTACCAATTAAACAAATGAAAAAGGGTAAATGCTCCTTTCTGTCCAAGTTAGAAAAAATATCTTCAAACACCAGGGGCAAAAGTATCTGTAACATCTCTTTTCCTCCTAGGGCTGTGCTGGTGATTTCTGTTGGCCCTTGTCTCCACTGGGTCTGAGCAACATGATTCTAATTGCATTTGTGACCAGGTAGAGGCTGATAAAAGTCTCAGAGAGCAGACGTGGTTTTAGCACCTGCCTCTCTGCTGCATTTCTTGTCCTTATGGTCCTTCACCCACTGGAGAAAGTTGAATATTATACTCTCGCTCAAAGGATGTGTAGGCCATAGTCAGGTATGTCTTACAAATAAGTCTCTTGACTGTAGATTTTGATTTACCTGCTTGTCCACCCATTTTTTGGGCACACTTAAGAACCTTGCCTTCCTGTATTCCAGAATGCTATGCAACCAACAGAGAGTTTGTAGCTGATTTACTCTGTGAAGTCTAATCATATCTATCTACTCAAGCTATGATCTTATGCAGGAGGGGAGCATTCTTAGTCTGATGAAAAGGTACTTCTGATAATCATTCAGTTTTCTGATGATAATCAATCATTCAGAAAACAATCATGTTTTCCTGATGTACTATACATGGCGATTAAGAGTTCAAAAGCAGACTTCCTGAGTTTGAATCCAGACTCTAACAGTGAATTGCCATATGACCTGAGCATGCTCTGGTGAAGGGAGGGTGGGAGCTTTACAGGCTTACAAGTCCAAGGAGAGGGCTAAGTATAGCACATGATGAAGGCCCAGGACATTGATTGATCCTAAATGAGGGTGGGAAGGAGGTATAGACACCTACAAAGAAGAGTGAGATCAACACTAAGCCCAACACTAAGCCATACATGTGGCATGGCTTTAGTGGTGGTAAAAACATCGAAAGTCATGCTGCCCATAGGAAATCACTGTTCTTGATCCTGTAGCAGATCCCATCAGGCCCCAAGACCCCCTGGCACTTGCTACAAGCCACCTGTCGAGATCAAGTCTCAAGTGCCCTGTCCAAGCATCCCAACCCAGGAGCTGTTAGGACTGGGACTCCCTGGGGACAGTTCTGAAGTGCTAAGGATCATGGGACCCACAGAAAGGAAGGTGAAGAGTCAAAGTCAAGGTAGATGAGATGACAGAAACATAGCCTGCACAGCACACAGGCAGAGTCGTATATCCTCAGAGGCTGGGGAAACCAAGGAATAGACAAACTCTAGAGCAGTCATTCTCAACCTGTGGGTCACAACCCCTTGGAGGTTAACTGACCCTTTCACAGGGGTCAGCTAAGACCATGGGAAAAGCACAGATTTTACACTACGGTTCATAACAGTAACTAAATCACGGTTACAAAGTTGCAATGAAATAATGTATGGTGGGAGCATTAGGAAGGTTGGGAACCACTGCTTTGGGGATCCTAGCCCACCACACATCCATGTTCTTCTATGAGCTCATTGTGCCCTGATCTTTTGACCTGCAAAATACTTACTTTGAGTTGTTTTGTGTTTGTTTGGTTAGCAATAATATAATTTTGTTTTATTTTTCCCTCTTATGGAAAATAGATTTTTTTCTAATATAACATATCCTGATTACAGTTTCCCCTCTCCATACTCCTCCCAGCTCTTCCCCACCTCCCCTTCTATCCAGATCTACCCTGTTTCTGTCTCTCATTAGAAAACCAACAGGCATCTAAGAGATAATGATAAAATATAATAAGATGAAACAAAAACTATCATATCAGAATAGGACAAAACAAGCAAAAGGAAGGGGATTAAAAACAAGAAAGGGCACAACAAGCATATAGACACAGAGGTGCAAACAAGTGTGCATTTGCTTGCACACTCAGGAACCCCATAAAAACACTAAACTTGAAGCCATAATTATATATTCAAAGGGTCTGTAGTATTAAAAAAAAGAGAGTAGAAAATAATTAATAATATAATATAATAATAATAATAATAATAAAATCTAAAATTAAAAATAAGATAAAGTTTTTTTAAAAGGACACACCAAGACATGACACAATGAGACAAGAACCTCCAAGGTGTGATTGCGTGGTTCTCTGTTGGCTGAGTACTGCGGGGCCTTAGCCCAGCCCAAAGAGTAGTTTTTTCCCCCAGTGAGACTCCCTTGGAGGAAACTGAATTTTCATTTACAAGTGACTATCAACTGGAGATTGCTTCTAGGTTAGAAATGGGGGCCTGTGTCCATTTCTTTCAGCTCAGGGAGCCCCTCTGGTGTAGACCAATGTAGGCCCTGTGCGTGCTGCCTCAGTCTCTGTGAGTTCCTGTGAGCATTAGCCCTAGGTGTTCAGAAAGCCTTGTTTTCTTGGTGTCCTCCATCCCCGCTGGCTCTTACATTCTTCCCACCTCCTATTCTGGAAGGTTCTCTGAGCTCTCTGGGAAGAGATTTGACAGAGACATCCCATGTAGGGCTTAGTGTTCCAAAGCCTCTTACTCATGGACATGCCGTCCAGCTGTGGGTATCTTCATTTGCCCTGCTGCAGGAGGAAGCTTCTCTGATGATGGATGAGCAAGACACTGATCTGTGAATGCAGCAGAATGTCACTAGGAGTCATTTTATTGTTACATGTTTGTTGTTATTGCTTAGTTTTGCTGCAGGTCCCTGGGTTATCTAGACTCAGGTTCTTGGTCACCTAAGCAGTATTGGGTATGGGTTCCATTCCTGGAGTGAGCCTTAAGTCTAATCTGATATTGGTTAGTCACTCCCACAAGCTTAAGTCACCATTATCCCAGCATATTTTGCAGGCAGGACACCACTGTAGGTCAGAGGATTTGTGACTGGGTTGGTGCTTATGGTTCTCCTTTGGTGACATCTTAAGTACCTTCCTGCACCAACACACGAGCAAGTAGAGCTGGAGGCTCTTGTAGGCAAGAGCTTGACTTCTCTGTGTTCAGTGAGTTGTGTAGGTGTTGGTTTTAGTTTTGGGGCTTAATCTCAGTTTGTAGAGAGCAAACTATAGTCTTGGCAACAGACTGTGTTATTTGGGGCTTCCTATGGAACCCTTCTGGCCAACAACTCAAATAGATATAACCCAATCCCAGGGCTGGAAGCTTCATTTGGTGACAAGAGATGTTCAGTTGGGTCTTTATCTACCCCATTATTTGGCAATTTTATATAGATTGCCTTCATACATGTATATATTTTAGGAAGCTTCTACTGTATTAGATTTTCATGCTGTTCCTCAAATGGCCTTTAATTTCAGCTGTCTCGCCCCCATTCCTCCCTCAACCCCCACTTTTCTCTCTCTTCCCACTTGTTCCTCCCATTCTAGTGACCTCCCCATCCATCCATAATTATCTATTCTATTTATCTTTCCTAGGGAAATCTATATGTTCTCCACTAGTCCCTTACTCAGTATCTAACCTCTGTGGTTCTACCAATTGTAGCATGGTTAGCGTTGACTTCACAGGTAATATCCACATATAAATGAATACATATTATATTTGTCTTTTGGGGGTCTAGGTTACTTCATTTGAGATGATTTTTTCTAGTTCCATCCCTTTACTCGCATATTTCATGATTTTATTCTTTATAATGCCTGAGTAATATTTCACTGTGTAAATGGACCACATTTTCTTTTTCTATTCATCTGCTAAGGGGCATAGAAGTCGTTTCCAGTTTCTGGCTATTATGAATAGAACAGTAATGGACATGGTTGAGCAAGTGTCCTTGTGGTACGACAGAGCATCCTTTGGGTAGTGCCCAAGAGTAGTTGGGTCTTGAGGTAGAGTGATTCCCATCTTCCTGAGCAATGGCCACATTGTTTTCCATAATGGCTGTACAAGTTTGTACTTCCACAAGCAATAGATGAGTGTTCCTATTTCTCCACGTCCTTATCAGCATGAGCTGCCACTTGTTTTATTAATCTTTGCCATTCTGATGGGAGTAAGATGATCTTTTGATAGGTTATTGGATTCTGTAAGTATTTTATTGAAAAATTTTACATCTATGTTCAGAAGACAAATTGGTCTATAACTCTCTTTCTTTGTTGGGTCTTTATGTGTGGTTTGGGTATCAAGGTAACTGTGGCCTCACAAAATGAATTGGGCAGCATTTTTTTTTTTTTTTTGTTTCTGTTCTGTGGAATAATTCAAGGAGTCTGTTGTTATGTCCTCATTTTCATTTCTAATTTTGCCAATTTGGATATTCTCTCTCTGCCTTTTAGTTAATTTGGATATAGACTTGTCATTCTTATTGATTTTCTTATTGATAGTCAGATAGCATTCAGGGAGTTATTTCAGTTTTCTTGCACCAACTAAGACTTGCTTTGTGCCCTAACTCTAACCCTTAGTATGTGGTCAGTTTTGGAGAACATTCTACAAAGTGCTAAGAAGAAGGTATATTCTTCTGTGTTTGGATGAAATGTTCTGTAAATATCTGTTAGGTCCATTTGGTTTATAATATCTGTAGTTCCATTATTTCTGTTTGGTGTTTGTCTAGAAGACTTGTCTATTGGTGAGAGTGGGGTATTAAGGTCTCCCACTATCAGTTTTTTAGGGTAAACATATGATTTAAGCTGCAATAGTATTTCTTTTATCTGTATCCTTGTGTTTGGGGCATAGATGTTAAGAACTACAATGTCCTCTTGGTGGATATTGCCTTTGATGAGTATATAATGTCCTTCCTTGTCTCTTGTGATCAACTTTGGTTTGAAGTCTATGTTTTTCAGATATTAAAACACCTGCTCCATCCTTCTTCTTAGGTCTATTTGACTTGGTTTGTCCTTTTTCAACTCTTTGCCTTGATGTGATGTCTACAGTTGATGTTGAGGTGTGTTTCTTGGTTGGTTGAATCCTGTGTTCACATCCATTCTGTTAGTTTGTGTCTTTTTACTGGACTATTTTAAATCATTGAGTATGTAACAATTTGTTACAGAAGCAACAGGAAATTTAAATGCCCAGACATGGATTTTAATTTTAGACAGAGTCTCATACATCTCAAATTGGCCTCAGACTTGCTCTATAGCCCAAAATAACTTCTGAGCCTCCTGATTTCTACCTCCCAGCTAGTAGGATTAACAGGTGTGTTGCTACTATACCTGGCTTATATTGTCCTGGGGATGGAATTTGGGTCCAGGACATGAGGCAAGGACTCTAACAACTGAGTTATATCTCCAGCCCTAGAATTTTTACTCTTGAGGAAAAGGGAGGGAGGAGAAACAGCATGTTCTGTGACTGTGTCCAGCTTTTTCAGAAAGAGGATGGGGAGGTGTGAGGATGGGGAGGAAGATGAGCATCCTGCTGTGCAGTGTAGACTTTAGAGACTAAACGTGGAGTCTAGCCTTCTCTGCCCTGAGAGGCCTTCAGTCAGAAGCAACAGTATTCTTCAGAGCTGCAAAGCTAATCTTGCCTTTTATTTGAGTTTACCACTATATTGAGTGATAAGGCCATATTTATTGTAGGTACATAGGCAAAGATGGCTCTCTGCTTAAAGCCCAGCCCAATGCTCCTCTGCACATCTCAGTGGCTTTCACTCATTAACTCAGTCTTTTCCTATTATTTGGAGGCACTAGGCCTGCCATAACACCTGCTTTACAAATGAAGCTTTATGAGATGAACGTCATCAGAGAATACTTTGACTACAGTATAAATTTGGTTTTGTCTTGTGCGTGATTTTTGTCTTTAAGGAACACAGGCTGAATCCAAGAAGTACCACTTGTGGAGCCCTGTGGGGAAAACAGCACCACCAAGTACTCTTATCTGAGTCTCCAGCCCCACTGTGAAGAGCCACACCCATCTACTGTGCTTCCATTTCATAGACTCCCACACAGCCACAGTAAACCACAGTGACACCCTTTCCATGCCTGCACCTGGAGGCAAAAATCTCATTTTGTAGATAAAGAACTTTATGTGTGTAACAGTTCGTGTTTTATAATGGTGTGATGTACCTACAGCCTTTATATTATAGTATGATCTTTTGTCTCAGGTTCCTATCTGCTCTTTCGGTCTCAGTTTTCAGTGTTGCTCTTTAACCCCATTTTCCCCTAAGCCTGTGGTTTTTATTGTTTACTCTTGCATGGTGCAGTGATTTTATACATATATGCCATATTGCAGTAGAACTATTTCGTTTGTAAGTATTACACTTTTACCTTATCAGTAACTATTTAAATCCAGGTCAAAAGCAGGGGTTTTTATTTGTTCTCTCTCTCTCTCTCTCTCTCTCTCTCTCTCTCTCTCTCTCTCTCTCTCTCTGTGTGTGTGTGTGTGTGTGTGTGTGTGTGTGTGTGTGTGTGTGTGTGTTTTACTTGTTTGTTTTTGGCTTCTAGTTCTGGAGATTGAATCCAGAGTTTTGTGCATGAGCACTTTGCTATCTATAGAGCCATATCCAGGCCTTTAATCTTTTTGGTTTTAATTGAGATATAATCTTGCTGAGTTCTCCAGGCTAGCCTTGAACTTATTAGGTAGTCCAAGCTGGCCTTGAACTTGCCAGTCTCTTTCTCTCAGACTCCAAAGCAGCTGTAATTCTAGACTTCCAGGCTTGGCTGGGGCATTCTCCGACATTCACAGGCCTCCTGAACCCATTTGCAGAATTTAGTGCTCATATTTGTGGGAAGAGAATGGTCTTGAATTTCATCAACTGGCTTCTCAGGGAAAACATCCTGCAAGTGCTGTCTATCTTCCAGACTCCAGAATCATCTGTGAAGGCCACGAGAACAATGGCACTTCCTACTGTACCAACTTCAAATCAGAGATTTTACATAGAAGCTGGGCAGCCTGACGGGGACATCCTATACACAGCCAATGGTGGTTTCACTCCGGGGTCACCTCAGAACCTTGATGTCAGGTGACAATTGCAGAGAGTGTCACTGTAGATGCTTGAAATGAAGAAGAAGAAAACTTTAGTCATCTATAGGAGGAGATTCATGGCCATATTTCAAGAGCTTTCTGGGACAGCCTATGCTTATAGTACAGAGCAGAAATATGGCCAAGGGCATGTGCCAGGCTACCTTCTATTAAGGCAGCATGAGAGAAATAAGCAGTATGACCTGAGCAGATGACAAGCTTTGCGGGTCTGCGATCTGCTGGGCTGGTGCCACCTGACTCCAGTGCCCTATCTGCAAGCACTTCCTCCAACCACTAGCTGCTGTTAAGTCCGAAGGTGCTGCATGGAGACTACCATTCACATATGCAATTGGCAAAAGTGTCTTTATTTCAAGAAAGCAAGAAGCTTGTATGCAGGGATCAGCCATTGATAAAACAGAAAAGATCCCAGACAAAGGCACACAGGCCTGTTTATAGGAAACTAAGGGAATTTTAGCTAGGACTGGCTAATCTAAAACTTCATTGGTGGGTGCTGGGGATATTACACTCTTGGTTGGTTTCTGATTAGCTTGTGTCTAGGTGTTCAGTGGACTGCATTTCTATGTTATGAACATTTGACCACAGGATGAGATATCCAAACCATATAAGGCTACCCTTCACAGATGGCCCATCCTGAGATAAGATATTTCCCTGTCCTTGTGGTTATCTCTAGGCTGTTCTTTGGATGGGGGGATTCTATGGCCTTGTTCTTGGAATTTATGCTGTGTTTCTGGATCTGGTGACTTTTGGTCTAGTTCCTGGGATTGATAACTTAAGGGGGTTTTATGGTCAGTTCCTGGAATGGATGACTTTCTTTTCTACATCCATCTATGCTGGCCCTCTGGGTGGAATCATGTGTTCTGCTTTGCCAACTTCAGAAAGAGGTGACTGATGGTTGGGTGGTGTGACCTTATGAACAGCGAGGAGAATTCACACAGAGACCTTTACCTGGGTGGCCTAAGCCTTCGGTAGGCCTATGTTCACCTGGAAACTTCTCCACTGGGATGAGCCAAGATGACTTTTACACTTCCCAATCATATTTGGTAACCCTCGAAATATTCTTATTTGACTAGAAGGAGGAAAGTCTAGAAGTGGACCACCAGGATTTGCTGAGGTCCTAGCTATACATTTTATATATGTTCTCTCCCTTCTACACACTCTCTTCTCTCTTCTCTTCTTATCTCAGATTTCATGCATTTATTCATATCATGGCTTGATTACTTTTCCAGAAAGTATCTAAAAAGTGTGTTGCATACTTACAACCAACATGAATCTAAGGAGGTCAGTTCACCCTGAATTCAACTCTAATGTTTAGATCACCGTCATACATATTGACACTAGGATATTCCTTTCCATTCTAGGGTCTCCTGTGATCATCTAGGGCAGCGTAGTGAAGCAGTTCTCTTGTCCATTATCTCCAGGGGAAGCAGAAGCCTTCTTGAACACTCTAGCACTTATGGTGAGGGGCCATGTTAATTGGGTCTGGTGGTTGGTATGGCAGGAGAGGGCTCTTATTGAATCTGTTCACATAGTTACATTCCTGGGGCTGGAGTGTCTTCTGGTGGTGGCCTCAGGAGGGCACCCAGTGCCTGGGGTCTCTAGGGTTACTCACACATCATTGACATGTATTCTGGAAGTCTCCTCCTACTGCTGAAAATCTGGATCCGGAGGACTTTCCCTAGCAGCCATGTGGACCGCTCTCATTAATCTTAGTTATTCATGACTAGTGTCTAATGACAGACATATCAGTGAGACTGGGAAGATGTCTTTACTCCATAGTGACCCTGGAGAAAAAGAACCCAAAGACCCACATGGTCTCACAAACGCACACACACACACATGTCTTGGCCTCTGTTGACTCCTAAGCAACATTAGTCCTGCTCAATCTGGCCTTGAGGATGGCTCATTTTCTTTCCTAGAATGAAGGCTGGTTGCAGCATCAACCAGAATTAGTCAATAGGGGAGTCCCTCTAAGATGCCTACAGAGTTCCCTGAGCGCTTCCCCAGGGCCGCTCAGGGTATTACAGAGAGGAACTACAGCTATTAATTCTTTGTGACACATCTTGCTTTTGTGAATTAATAGCTGAAAAATAGTAAATTTCAAAAAAGAATCCTCATTCCTGGGAGTGGAAGTAATTGGTCCCTATATGTAAACATCATTTGTCCTCTATGAATAATGATTCTAACAGCTATGGAAAGCCAACTGGGATCAAGGAAATGGTGGCAGGCAGCAAACCACACCTCCAATCTGTGTCTTCTCTCTCTCTCTTTCTCTCTCTCTCTCTCTCTCTCTCTCTCTCTCTCTCTCTCTCTCTCTCTCTCTGTCTCTCTCTCTTTCACACACACACACACACACACACACGTGCACACACACACACACACTGAGCCTGGGCAGCTTCGGTGTCACCTCCCAATCCTTGCCTCCAGACTTCCTCTATGTCTGTCCCCCTCTCATGTTTTTTCATACTACGTTGTTTTGTCTTCAAACCCTCATAACATGAAACCAAGATGCATTTGTTGTTTAATTGTTTTATTTATTTATACTTCAAATGTTGCCCCCTTCCCAGTCCCCCTCCAAGAGTTCTTCACCCCATCCCCCTCTTCCCTTTGCCTCTGAGAGGGTGCTCCCCACCCCTCCATCCCCCACCCCACCTACCTACCCCTCACCTCACCCCCACATCCCCCTTTCCTAGGTTATCAAGCTTCAGCAGGATTAGGTGCATCCTCTCCCACTGAGGCCAGACAAGGCGGTCCTCTGCTACTGTCAGCTGGGAGCCACAGACCAGCCCATATATACACTTTGGTTGGTGGCTTAGTCTCTGGAACCTCCCAGGGTCCAGTTAATTGATATTGTTGTTCTTCCTGTGGGGTTACCATCCTTTTCAGCTCCTTCAATCTTTCCCCTAACTCTTCCATAGAAGTCCCGGCCTCAGTCCAATGGTTGGCTGTGAGTATCTGTTTCAGTCTCAGTCAGCTGCTAGCAGAGCCTCTCGGAGGACAGCCATGCTAGTCTGTTAGCAGAATATGGTAATAGCATCAGGGTTTAGTGTCCACCTATGAGATGGATCCCAAGTTGGTCTGGTCACTGGATTGTCTTTCCTTAAGTCTCTACTCCATTTTTGTCCCTGCATTTCCTTTAGACAGGAATAATTCTGGATCAAAAATTTTGAAGATAGTTTGGTGACCCCATCCCTCCACTGGGAGTCCTGTCTATTTACTGGAAGTAGACGCTTCAGGTTCAGTCTCCCCACTGTTGAGCATTTCAGCAAAGGTCATCTCTCTCAGATCCCAGGTCTCTGGAACTTTCTAGAGGTTTCCTTTGCCCCCCACCCCCACAGCTGTACATTTTCATTCATTCTCCTGGCTCTCTGGGCTTTTCTCCTGTCTCCTCCCTCCCATACTCTCTTATACCCCTCCTCCTCATGGCTCCCACCCTGGGCCCTCCTTCTGCCTTCCATAATTGTTTTGTTCTCTCTTCTAAGTGGAATTGAAGTCTCCTTACTTGGGTCTTCCTTCTTGTTAAACTTCTATGGTTAAATGTCTATGGGTTGTATCCTAGGTATTCTGTACTTTTGGGCTAATATCCAGTTTTCAGTGAGTACATACCATGCATGTCATTTTGGGTCTAGGTTACCTGATTCAGGATGATATTTTTTAGTTCTATCTTTTTGCCTCCAAAATTCATGATGTCCTCATTTTTAATAGCTGAATAGTATTCCATTGTGTAAATGAACCACATTTTTCTGTATCCATTCTTTGGTTGAGGGACATCTGAGTTGTTTCCAGCTTCTGGCTATTACAAATAAGGCTACTATGAACTTAGGGGACATGTGTCTTTGTGGTATGGTAGAGTATCTTTTGGGTATATGTCCAGGAGCTGGGTCTTCAGGTAGAATTATTTCCAATTTTCTGAGGAACTGCCAGATTGATTTACAGAGTGGTTGTACCAGTTTGGAATCCCACCAACAATGGAGGAGTGTCTCTCTTTCTCCACATCTTCACCAACATGTGCTGTCACTTGAGGTTTTGATCTTAGCCATTCTGATTGGTGTAAAGTATAATCTCAGATTTGTTTTGAGTTGCATTTCCCTCATGACTAAGGATGTTGAACATTTCTTTAAGTGCTTATCGGTCATTCAAGATTCCTCTGTTGAAAATTCTGTTTAGCTCTGTACCCCCATTTTTTTAATTGGGTTACTTGGTTTTTCAGAGTCTAACTTCTTTAGTTCTTTATATATTGTGGATATTAGCCCTCTATCAGATGTAAGGTTAGTAAAGATCTTTTCTCAATCTGTGGATTGCTGTGCATTTGAACTGCAACTGTTTGACTGGATAATTCTTCCTAATTCCTGCCTTAAATGTTTGTTTAAAATAAAATTGAGCACTGTCTTTTCCAGAGGACAGAGGTTTTGATTTGAGGTCTGGGGTTCCTTTCCTCACCTGGGATTAATGATCTTTTCACAGAAAAGTAAAAACATCATTTGTCTGGGGAGAACTACAAGAAGGTGATGACTACTGAGCTCTTGAAGTTAGGCAGCCTGGGAGTGTGATAGCCTCTGAGTCCAAGAAGACAGCCTGAAAGTGCGGAAGCTTCTGAGTCCATGAATGAGACCTTTTTACTTTTAAAAACATCTCCTGTCTTTTCTACTTGACACCCCGAGTAGCTGCAACAGTGGATTGCTTGGGAACTGCTACAGAACTTCTCCATTGCACAGACAGGTATTAAAAGCTGTCAGTCACTCCCCAGGCCAGCAGGGACATTTCTGTACAGTTTTGTTTAGGATTGGTAAGATGGTGTTTTTATTTTTATTTCTTTTAGCATTCTCAACTTGTGGGTTTGCAAACCCACAAAAAATATTTGCAATATGATTCATAACAGTAGCAAGATTATAGTTGTGAAGTATCAATGAAAATAATTTTATGGTTGGGGATCACCACAAACAATATGAAGAACTGTATTAAAGGGTCACAGCATTAAGAAGATTAAGAACCATTGAGTTATCTGCTAGGTTGTATATTATTAGACAGAGACACTTATGTAAAAGGTATATGCTCCCACAGGCACATAGTTGGAATATAAAAAATAGTTGCTACAGTTGAAGTTACTGGATAGTGACTTCCTACACCAAAGTTCATAGGGTGTCAAAAAGACATTGTGTAGGGAAGTGCTGGTGTTGACAGCCCTGTGAGGGGACACAGTCAACAGCCTTCATTGGTTTTCTCTGAGGTCATGTGCTGTGGTTGTCCTAAGGTCACACAAATGAGATGGAAGAAGAGTCATAGTTGTCTTTGAAAAGTTTATTTGACACTGGAGATAGAAAAGGGGGACTCGAGAAGAACAGCCATTCTGTGCCCTAGACACACTGGATAGGAAGCAACTCTGCCTTATAAGCTGACAAGGTGTAGAGACATTAATTCACTAACACTGACAGGAGGACTGTGAATCTCTTTCTCTTACCATAACAGCAGGTGAATCACTGCCCTGTGTAGACTCTGGAGACTGCCCTGCAGTGAGCAGAGACTCATGCCTGCTACCTCCTGCCCAAGCCCGAGTAACAGCAAAACCTCCTGTACATTGGCACACCAAGTCCTGCGTAAGATTCAGTTTGGAGGAAGGTTTACGTACTATTAAAAATAAATGTTTTGGAATGGCTCATCCTGCCAGTTTATTGAGGCCCACCAGCAGAGTTGCCTGTTCTGGCTAACCACACAAGGACACGTTCTGGTGTCAACAGGGCTCGAAGGCTCCTTTACATCATACATCATGAGTCACTAACAGACACTTTCACACTTATTGGCCACAGGAAGCATGGTGAACATCGTCCTTTGTACCTACATAGGTTTTATTTACTGCTGCGTTTTGTTAGTTCCTGGACACCAACCATATTTATCTATTTCTATCTGTGAAACTCTGGTTCTCAGTACATATTGGGTCAGTGAAGTACAATAAACCATTCAATCCTGATATTTGTGAGGGAATGACATCATAATCACCATCCATTCTAAACCTAAGAAACCAGAGACTAGGGATACGGCTCAGTTGATAAAGTCCTTGCCCTGCAAGCAAGAGGACCCCAGTGTCACATAGAAGTGAGGCTCAGTGACATGGATGCATGTAACTTCAGTGCTGGGTGGGCAGAAACAGGTAGACACCTGGGTGTCTTTAGCCAGCCTGTTAAACCTGATTAATTGGTGAGGTACCGTTTCTGTGAGAGACCCTGTCTCAAAAAAAAAAAAAAAAAGTAAAAACCAACAAAGGACGATGCCAGATGTTGACCTCTGGCCTCTACATGCACTTTCATCTATTCATGTGCATAGACCTACACACACACACACACACACACGTAAAATGAAAAGCCAGCAGCTTAAAGAACATAGTGAGCTGGTCACTCTGCAAGGCGATGACTGGGCAGGAAGAATCCTCCTAGTCCTGGAGACCACTGGGAGGCCAGCAACACATTGCTGCCATCACATAAAAGCATCTCTCGTTGGGTCGAGAACTAAGATTACCATTTCTGTGTATTTTCTGTCCACTCATCTTCTTTAGCTGCATTATTCATAGTAAAAACTTGTTAGCCTTCAATGAAATAGCTGACAGGAAGGCTTAAAAACTCCTTTCTCATGCATTATTCTCATTAAGAGTGACAGTTGTCACCTCCAATGTTGAATGTCCACAGATGTGTGAGTGTCAGGCTTTTTGTGGTCAGAGCATTTACGATGCTGGTTGATAGTGCACACAGCACACTTCTGCGGCTACGTGAGAGCCAGCATTTTAATTTAGGTTAAAAAATAAAAAGTTCAAGGATAATTGCTTACTTTCTGGAATACCATGGAGGGAAGAAGAGGATTTCAATGTAAGCCCAGGCGGCACAGAGCACCTCGGCTGCTGGAAACATGATTAAGAACAAGACTGACAGGGAAGCATAGTGTACTTCCGCTTCATGTGTGCATGAAGTGGGGAAAACACACGGTTTCCCTGTCACCTATCAAGAGCCAATGGGCAAATGACATGTATTTGGCATTTGTCACCTAAGAGGTCTGTGGCTTAGGAACATGCTGAGTCAACTTGTTACTCAGGAATTTACATGCCCATGATGGTGGACTTCCCCAAAAATGGAATTCTGAGCCACTCACATCCCAACCTGTGGAGGCTGAGACATGTCCTTTCCCCTCTGGAAAGCCACATCAGGAGGTGAGCCCAAGCCAGACCGCATTCCCTCCACCTTTGTTTCCCCTTACCTAACAGCGCAGTCATGGGCACACTGAGTGCCATTTCTGAGAATCAGAAGCCAATGCTTTCAAGGAATTTCTTTAACAGTGAGTTGAAGATTTTTGAGCTCATTGTTTAGCTTTTACCAAACTAACACACTAGCCTAAAATAAAAAAAAAAAAAAAAGCAGCATGCTACCTAAAACAATAAATAGGAAACATTACATCATCAAAAAATGTGTACCAAGCCACATGTATTTGGTATGTCTCTAGATGATATCAGCTCCGTCTCTGTGAAACACTCAAACCAAAGGGCATTCCTTCTGTGCTGGGGAGAAGGGAAGCAAGCTGGTCTGTGTGTGGATGACACACACAGTTGAAATGGCAGTTGAGAAGAGACCCACATGACTTGAGATGGTTCTCCGCCACATCTATCTTTCCCTCGGATATGTAGCATACTCCGTACTTGTAGCCTGTGCCAGGATACACACATCATTATCCAGAGGAGGGAGTGTAATCTCAGCACACCAAATGCTTTTGTTCTTTAGGATGTCAGTAGAGACCAGGGCCATTAGCTAGCACTGATGTGAAACTTTAGTAAAAATAATGTAGATGTAAGAATTTAGGGAAAGGCTCATTAAAAAAAAAAGTATTGGCATAAAATAACGGCGAGATGTGGATGGAAACTTGAATTCATTACTTCTGAGCTCACCTATCTGGATCGCTCGGTGAAGAGCCACTATGGGACAAGAACATTATCATTTAGCTGTGAATCCATCTTGACAACGTTGGCTGAGTTTCTGTGCTCATTTTTCTCTGTTGGTTCTAGCTGGGAGAGCCTCGGGTAACTGCCCTGTGTCACAGTGTGATGCAAGGAAGAACTGTTACAGCCCTACCCGTTGTTGTCTCTTCACAATGCCCAGCGTGGAAAAGCCTTCAAAACTTGTGCATTGATGACTGACTCAATGAATGAATGATCAGCTCGTATAATCAGCATAGCAAGTGCTAAGGTTACAAAGAAGTACCAAGCAAGAAAATTGTCTTCAGCTCAGTGCTGAGTCCAGCAAGGCAGTCAGATTTAGCGCTTATTAACCAAGCATTATAGCGCTGCTTCCAGAAAATGCATGGTGGCAGCTCCTCTGCAGTCACATCCCCCACCCTCCCCCTCCCCCACCCAGAGAAAGCTTGCAGAGGCACTCCAGATAAAACAAAGTTTCCATTTTATCAGGCAGACACAAAGTTTCCATTTATGCTGCAGACACACTGCTAATTAACAAAGAGGCGGTCATTTGAGCAGGCCAGGCAAGTGCCTTAAACAGTTTAAAACGTTTTCTGTAGAACAGTGGTTTCTGAAGATCGCTTTAGAACAAAACGTGGGTAGTTTCCTTCTCAGGAGCCCAGCTTGATCTGGGTAGTACGTGGTGCTAGCATTTGTTAACAGTAGAAGCAGTAAGGAAATTACTCACCGTGGTTGTCCCCATGCTTGATGCTCGTTTAGAAGCAGAGAGAAGGATGGCCCTCTGGAGCCTTCTGTTCAGACAGCTGCAGTCAGAGAGGTTGGGACTCAGCAGGGGAGGATGTGAGAGAGCAGGAGGGTATTGGTTGGCAGCAGCTTCTGGTGAAGCTGTAAAATGTATAATGCAAAGAGCTACTTAGCCTGGCAAGGGCAATTGGCTTCTTCTGTTCTAGATAAGAAGGGTTACCTGGAGTGCTTCAAATGGAGACTAACAATTCAAAGTTTGAATCCCACAAGAATTTAACTTACAGAAGTAAAGTGATATCTTTAAAGTGATTTTCATGTTTTAAAATATATGCAGAAAATAGATTGTACCCCCTTTCTCCCTGTGCATCAGGATGAATGCCAGTGACTTGCATGGATGAAGTGATTGTGTCATTCGCTTCCATGGAAGACTTGGTACATGCAGTCGGGCTTTTGTCAGTGTGTCCCTTGTATCTGTAGTCTTATGTGTCTGTTCATAGTGGTAACATCTTTGTTTACTTGAGATGTATCCACTTAAGAACTACTCATTATCACACCTATGCCTTTTGCATGTGTGAAAAACGGGCTGCCTTTTGCCGAAGTTTCTTCGGGCATAACTTGTAAGTTTTTAATAGGAACTTTCCACTAAAAATTTATGCAACTTTTTTGTGGAAATAAAAATAAAACAGTTCTCTGTCTGTGAGAAAGTTATTTGCAAGAGCCTCTCCTTAGAGGAAGAAGAAAAGTGCCTGGGTTGGGGGGTGTGCCTGCTCCGTAACACTGTTTCACAGATGCAGGAGCATGCCTTTGTGTGGAATGGTCTTCAGTGACTCTTCACAGAAATAATTGCAGTAGGGAGAATGCCTTCACATCTTCTTAGCTGAAGCATATCCAAGCATCTCTGTGCCTCAGTGTCCGTATACCAATCAGAGGGCTAGGCAGCCACTCATCATTTATCATTAAAAAGTATTAAGTATTTGGGCTCTGTAGCACAGAAGTCAGGAACCAAGGCTGTGGGGCTTGCCTGCCTGATTTTGTGCCTAACTGCATGGTTTCAGCATGAGCGGACCTTGAAGGACTTTATGAACCTTGACTTTATTTGTTAGAGGAGATCATTGTTCTAATTGGTACCTATCTTGTGGAATTATGAGAAGATATAGAATGCACTCAGTACAAAGACTAGATGGAGCTCTCAGCATGTTCTCAATGACCATCCTCATCAGTCACGCAGTCATTGTGATGCCAAGTGATCAATAACTATCAGCTGTTCTTGTCATTGTCGTCATCATCACCATCATCATTGGCATTCCCAGTGCTCAGTAACTGTTAGCTGCCGTCATCACCAACCCAGACTCCATGTAATTTCGAGTGCTCAATAACCACCAGCCATTATGGTTGTCATACCCACCATGCAGCCAATATGACTCTGTAACTCCAAAGAAGCAGCATATCCAACCCCAACCTCCACCTGAAAGAGTTCTAGCATCACTCAGCTCTGGACCCAATGTACCTTATCCACACGTCAGTCACCCGATGGGCACACACTCCCCTTCAGGTATCATGCTAGTAACATGATAATTCATCTTGTAAGCCTTCGCCAGGCTGCTCCTGCCAGATACCACTTAATTGCCCTGGCAGACACTTGCTGGGTTAGCACCTTTGCTTGAATCAAAATATGAGTGTTTGTCACCTCAATAAGCTCTCAACAATAGCCCCAAATAGATTCTTAAGAAATAATCTCTCAGGTGGATTCCAGGTTTACTTTCTACACAAGACAGTGTGTATCTACTAGCCTTTTCTCTGTAGCCAATGGCTCTAAAACCTAGTGGTTGTAAACAACTGCACTGGCTAATTTTACATCAATTTGACACAGGGTACAGTCATCTGAAAAGAAGGATCCTCAACTGAGAAAATGTCTCCATAAGTGCTTGGATGTGGGAGAGCCCAGGCCATTGTGAATGATGTTATCCCTGGGATGGTGGTCCTCAGTTCTGTAAGAAAGCTATGGTGAGCTTTGATGAGCAAGCTAGTAACCAGGACCCCTCCATGGCCTCTGCATCAGTTCCTGCCTTCAGGTTCCTGGTCTGTTGAGTTCTTGTCCTGACTTCCTTTGAGGATGAACAGTAATATGGAAGTGTAAGCCAAATAAATCTTTTCTTCTGTAAGTTACTTTGGTCATGATTTTTCATCATTGCAGTAGAAACTCTGACTAGGACAGCAACCATCACAGGGCCTGTGTGTAGCTCAGTGGTAGAGGTCTTGATTCGCACGAGCAAGTCGGTAGGTTTGATCTTCAGCATTGAAAGCAACAAGCAAAAACCACCATTCACTACCCTTCACCCACCTGTGAGACTGTGGGTAGGGCTTGCTAGTGCAACCAGCTGACCTCAGCTGGTTTGCTCATGTACCCATGACCAGTGCTAGGCTTCTCCCTCCTTCCTTGAGGGAGTGTTTCAAGGGGAAGGAAGTTAATATATAAAACCAAGTGGTGACCGAAGCCTGTTGTGACTCTAACCATGCCAAAGGTGATGAAAAGATGCACTAACTCTACTGGCAGTTCTTCCAATAACACAGCCTGGCTCGGGTTCCCTTTACGTCAAAGCCCATTTTCAGCTTTGGACTATGCAACCTCAGCATTTTTTTCTCCTTGTTTCTCTTCCCTCTTTCCTCCTTCCTTCATTCTTTGTTTCTTTTCTTTCTTTTGTTCTTTTTCTTTTGTTCTTTCTTTCTTGACTCAAACCTTAGCTTTTTTTTTTTTTTTTTTTTTTAAATAAAAAGTACCCGGGTGGCTTGGTTGGCTGTAGAGGAGCCTCAGTCCTGTGTGTCCTACATTTTTTTTTTTTTTTACTTCAGCCTGTTCTGTTGAATTTACAGTTTCTGAAAGCATTTTGCACAGAAAGAGTGATCACAAAAGTTTTCTATCATACCGTGAAAGTTGGTCTCATTTTGACGGTTTTAGAATCACCTAGGGCTATGCTTTCTGTGGTGTTTCCAGAGAGGATGGGGGAAACCCACCATTAAATTGAGCAGTCCCTTTTAACTGTCAGGTCCTCAAGCAAAAGGAGGTTTGGCTAGGCTACTTGCATTTTCCTTCCAAACTCTTGGGCCTACAGCTGCTGCTGCCACACCACTGTATTCCTGCCTTTTCTTTGTGGGTTGAACACCAGAAGCTCTCCTGGGAGCTGCAGGCCTTCAGTGCCAGGTTGGGACCTCTAAGTCTTTGTGGAGTGAGCAGCTACCAGGTTCTTGGCCTCTCTGGCCTCTCTGGCATCCAGTGGTCATTGATGATCCACTCAGCCTCTATTGTGTAAGGCAATCTAGTGGGGTCCCTTTATGATACATAATATATATTCTGTTGCTTCTGCTCCTGCATCAAGTCCTATCTGATGCAGTTTCTTACTCTTGAGAAAAGAATGAAGAAAAATCTACCGAGGCCCTTCCAGTCTGTTCAATATGCTTTGTGTTGTTGTCTTTCTGAAGTGAGCACATGACCCTGCAAAAGTTTCTTATGGAGTGGAAACGGGTAAAGTTCTAAGGAATCTATGCTAAGAACTCCAGTCCAACTCATCCCATCCCAGACTGACACCTCTCTCTGACAGAGCGAACTTCACCTGAGCAGGCTTCTTCCAGCCATGGGTCTCAGGATCTCTTTTAGCTTCTGTCACTCCAGGCAGGCGAGGAGGGTCTTACAAGTGCCTTTCTGTTTTCCTGCTAGTGCTGATTATTTTGGTCAATCTCAATTGTCATCTTGGCCAGATTAAGAAATGCTCAGGGCATCAATGAGGCACACTTGTCGGACTTGCCTATGCGAACTCCTCCCGAGAGGATTAACTAAGGGAGAAGATACTCCAGAAATGCACACAGCGCCATCTCAGGGGCTGAAGTCCCAAACTAAATTTAAAAAGTAGAAACTGTGCTTCTTGGCTGCAAGTGCAATATCACAGCTGCCTCCGACCCTTGCTGCTATGCCTCCCACCAGTAGAAACTGCCAGCCCTTCACACTGTGTGAGCCAGAATAAATGCTCCATGCCCCCAATGGATTAGGACATTTTTTTAGTTACAAGAATGAAAGAAGTAACTAACATAGTTACCCAGCACGCAAGCACTGATGCTTCTATATTTTCTCTCACTCATTTTCATAATCTAAAGTTTTACATCATTTATTCATTCAACAAATATGCACTGAATATACACGTTGTGCCAAGGATAATAGACAAAAAATCCAGGTCCATGTGGAGCTTGTTGTCTGGCTTGTAGAGACAGAAAGTGATATGCATAGTGATTTTAAAAAAAAAAGTGGGTGTATCAGGAACGGTTAAATGTCTAGGATAAAATGGCATAGATGCATAGGAGTTGGGGAGGAGAGGTCCGGGATGCTCTCTAGCTGAATGAAGACAGGAAGAGAGACTGTGCAAACTGCTGGGAGAACATCCCAGACAGATGGGATTGATGTTTGAGATGCAGCTGAATGCACAAGCCTCCAGTTTGGGAGAACTTGAAGCTGGAAATGGAAACATGACCAGCATGTATCTGGTGTCCAGAGCTGAGTTGCTTTGACACCACCAGACGACTTGGTAAAGCTCATGAGCGGAGGAGGTTCTCAAGCCAATCCTCAGGGTTTAAACACTTTAAAGTCTGGGCCAGTGGAAAGCAATCAGCAAAGAAAACGAGAAAGGATTGCCCAGGGACAGAAAGATGAGGAAAGGAATTCAAGCAAAGAGCTGAGCGAGCCAGCTGCTAACAGTGGGAGATGAAGAACAACCACGAAACTGAGCTGAACATAAGAAGTCAGCCATGAACTTGAAGTCGGCTTTGACAAAACTCAGTGGGGGAGGGGTCAGGAGAGAATAGATGAAAAGCGCAGAGACGGCTGGTCTGGTTTGAAGAGGTTTTTGTTTGTTTGGTTGGTTGGTTGGTTTGACTTGTTTCTGAAATGAGAGCACAGAAATAAAATGATAATGAGACACAGAAATGAAATGTTAGAGAGGGTGAAGCAGTCAAAATTCTCCAACAGGGGAAAATAACACCTGTGTGCTGATAGATGTGGCTGCAAGCAGGGAGAAAGCTGGTGCTCCCAGAAGGTGGGGGAGGGGCAAGCTCTTGAGATAGCTGAAGAAATGAGGAGAGAGCTGAGAGCTTGGGTAAAGGACAGCAGTGGCCACACAGTGCTGCGTCAGCTAGGACGGAGGACTCATGCTTACAATCCCAGGCTTTAGGAAGCTGGGGCAGGGGGATCACTATGAATTCAAGGTCATCTTGGGCTGTAGACTGCAACCCTATCTTTAACAATTTTTAAATGAGAAAATGAAGAAAAGATATGGTGGTGGGAACTCAAAGACGGTCTGGTTGCTTCTGTCTCCAGAAAGAAAATGGAAGGCAGGGAAAGAGAGGACTGGACATGAGAGACCTATACTGAGAACTCATCAGTCCTCATGCATTTGAGGATGGTGGCTACATCGCTTTAGGAAGACCCCTCGGCATGGCTGAGTACTTGTCTCCACTCAAGCTCAGCTGTAAGTGTGAGATTAAATGTAACCATGGTTACGCTGTTACCACGTAGAGAAAAGGAGTAGAGAAATGAGCAGGTGACAATGCTGGAGAGAGGGGTGGGGTAGGGTGGAGATTTGGAAAGGAAGGAACAACCCACAGGCAGGAGGATCACTACACTGAAAGAAAATAAAGGGTATTAGGAAAAGGGACACTAGAAAAAAGAAGCTATAAAGACAGGTGGCAGTGGCAGTTGGAAGATGAGCCTGGGGCTGGGTTTTAAGGGATTAAGATGGTGGAAAAGACGACCATGTAATAGGCTGTGGCCTGAGGATATGAAAATGCTTCCACGTGAGACACAGGATACCTGTGAATGCAGCTCAACACAGAATTGTAAACTCACTTAAACATGGCTTATTTTGCTTTGATTGTGTGTGTGTGTGTGTGTGTGTGTGTGAGAGAGAGAGAGAGAGAGAGAGAGACTTGATTAGACAGATCTCATGTGTAAGCTTTATAAATGTCATCGTGTCATAGTGTCAAAAGATCGGGATTTCTGGTAGTCAAAACCTTTGAAAGAGACAAGGCCTGGGAACTTACAGGCTAAAGAACCAGAAATATGTGGACCCTTAAGTCACCAGCAATTGTTAAGAGCAATGTTGTGGAGTGAGTGACAGCTAGGACCTGACTGTCCAAGGGATGAGGGAAAGGAATGTTGGTGGTGGGGAAACGCATGAGGCAAAGCAGTCACATGCGAGCCTTGTAGCATCTGGTTCAAAGCACACGTGAAATTTTCAGGGCAAGGAGAATGAGAACAACCTAGGATCAGCAATCAGGTGCAAACAGTTTAAGATCTCAACTCCTTTCCTCTGTATCTCTTCAGCTTAAGTTTTTAGAAGTCCTTCATTAGAGTGTGGGGGTGAGCATTGGGAAAGAGATGGTGGTTAAAATCTAGGAAGTGGATTGATACATTAAGTAAAACTTGCTATCTTTTTTTTTTTAAACTGTCACTCAGGCTGCCTGGCATTAAATCCAGGGACTCCACCACTGCTCTGTACACTCAGACTCACCGCTCTCCTCCCTCCATACCCCAGAAAGATCAGAATGTGTGGCCATAGCTGCCCGGGCTTGCTTCAGTGCTTGCTTCTGCGTAGGAGTGCTACACGTAGCAGGCTCTCAGCACCTGCATCCTCACGATCTGAAAACTGCAGGGCCACCATATAAGCTTCACCTCAAATTGCATAATTTGCTTTCGCCAAGTGGAAAAAAAGAAGTTTCAGAATGTGCATTCAGCCTGGCCTCCTGTAGTTCCCAGATGGGTAGAGAATGGGGTCACTGGAGGTGGACGGCCTTGAAGACAGAACCCTGATGAAGGCTCTCTCTCTCTCTCTGTCTCTCTGTCTCTCTGTCTCTCTCTCTCTCTCTCTCTCTCTCTCTTTCCCCACCCACCCACCCACCTCATCTATCATGCCAGAGAAGGAAAACATTTGATATTTGATGAGTTTTAGGTACTAGTTGTAGATGCTTCAGAAAGGCATTTACTCTACCAAATACTGAAGTCACCCTCACTCAGTGGGTTACCCAAGAATCTCTGGGGAACTCTCGAGCTGGTCTTGTCAGTAGGTCTGGCATTACCATCTGGCTAATACACATTCATGTGGACCCTGCATGTTAACTCATTCATTCTTGAGAATGTGCATGAGCCAGGATGGCTCATGAATGTGCATGAGCAGAGAGAATTCTGATAGCCAATAGGCAGAGAGTATGTTGTATGTGGAGACTCAGAACTTCACCTCAGCGCAAGAGTGGATGCCTCCATTTCATGAAGAGAAAACTCAAATTTATAGCAGCCCAGAGGATCACGCTTGGACCAACGAGGATCTTCTCCCAAAGTGGGTCCTTCATAGATTGTATTTAAAAGCACAGGGCTGCTCACACAGCCTGGGTTACTCTTCCTTCTGGGGTCCACAGCTCCCAGTTGTGCTGGTGGCACACTGTGTAGCTCTAAAGTAGATGACTGTGATCTGCCCAGACAGGCAGGGAGCTGGGGTGAGGGACTCTGGCAGACAGGGAGGCATCTCCTGCCTGATGGGCACCATGGCCAGCAAGCACCTGGTCTCAATGCAGACACAGTCTTCCATGAAAAAGGTTGTGATATCTTCTAATACTAAATGTTAGGTCAATATTTTTGCTAAGTATAATGTGCCCCTAATGGTACATTTGAGATGCTATCATCTAAACAGAGCTCTGACCCCCAGCTTTAATGGCTGCTTCCAAACCCTCTCCTTGGTCCTGGCCTCCTCTTTTGTCATCCCAGGCTCCTCCAGCTGTCCATACAAGTGCCACTGCAGGGCAGACTGATCACAAGTCAGCTTGGTGTTGGAGTTGGCTTGACTGCTTTGGACTTGAAGGTGCATGCAAACCTGAAGACCACGGCTGCTGAGAATGGAGAACCAAGCAAGAGTTAGCCAAGGCACCAGTAGGTCTGCACGTCTGGAGTATGCAAAGGGTGACCCGTGGGTGACCGAGTCAATGAATTAAATGTGGGAGTGTGAGCCTGGTGTACAGGTGAAGTTAGCACAGAACACATGCAAGAGAGAACAGGAAGGAGAATGACCAATGAAGAGAGGAAAAAACACAGATACTTTTACCTAGTGCCCCTAATAGAAGCAGTGAGTGAACAGCGGCCATTGCCCATGAAGCCAGGGCGGGATGGGTAAATGCCCATAAGAGATTAATCCAGGATCCCCCTGGTTTCTGTGTGTGTGTGTGTGTGTGTGTGTGTGTGTGTGTGTGTGTGTGTTTTGAGACAGGAAGAACATTTCAGTGACCAAGACTTTCCAAGTTCTAGACTGGCTGAACAGCAAACTCCAGGGAAAAATCCACCTGTTTCCATCTTCCCAGTGCTGAAATTACAAGCAACCACCACAACACCCAGATGGGTTTGTTTTTGTTTGTTATATGAGTTTTATAGATCAAATTTGAGTTTTTATGCTTGCAAGGCAAGCATTTTTTACCAGCTGAGTTATGGCTCTGGCCTTCACCAGGCTTTCTTTCATGACATGTTACTACATGCACACCAGAAAGTAACTTCCATAAACATAGTCAGTGCTATAAATAATTATCATAAAGCTTCTATATGACAACTGGGGACCATTTGTATGTAATTCCATGTAAATCACCTGTCTGTCTGCTCCCCTCAATGTCTCATTCCCAAACCCTCTGGCTCATACTGGGTTTTATCCTCACAAAACCTTAAGGCATAGGTATATTAACTTTCTCTTCTTTGTGATATGGAAGATGATCTCCAAAGGTCACAGTGTGGATGAATGACAGATCAGGACCATTTCACCAGCCATTCTGTCCCTCAAGCCATCCTTCCATCACCTTGGCATCACTGGACTGTTCGTATCATTTCTACCTATCTGCCCATCCATCATCCATCCATCTATTCATCCATCCATCCATCCATCCATCATCCATCCATCCATCCATCCATCTATCCATCCATCCATCCATCCATCTATCCAACTATCCATCCATCCATCATCCATCCATCTATCCATCCATCCATCATCCATCCATCCATCCATCATCCATCCACCCATCCATTTATTCATCTATCTACCTATCTACCTATCATCTTTCTATCTCTCATCCATCTATCATCTTTTTAAATTATATGACTACAAGTGTTTATTGGAGGAAATCTTTTAAACATAGAGAATCATAATTAAAACCACAGTTTAAACTTGGCCTTTGTGTAGCATGGTACCTTTTATTAAGATTTTCCCATATTCCCATATTCCCATATTCCCATACTCCCATATTCCCATATTCCCATATTCCCATATTCCCATATTCCCATATCCCCTTGGGAGAGATGGAAGGAGCAGTGTGGGTGATAAATGTACCATTCTTTTCAGGGATCCATCTCTACGTATGTCTTCATATGCATACAATGTAATGTCAGAATTTAGTAGGATCAAACAGATTATTAAATGATTCTAGACTAAGTTACTCATTTGAGAAGAGAGATCTATAGATGCCCCAGTTGTCTGAATAACCTGAAAACTACAGTTATTGACTTCTCAGAGAATAGACAAAGCACGTCCCAGTTCTATGCACATATAGGTTATGTTCGCCTCAAGGCCTTCTGGGTTTTATCCCTTCCCTGGGTATGCTAACTTACAGGTGGCCGTTGCTGCCATCTGTTGGCAGTGTGTGGAAGTGATGCATTTCTTTAGGTGTGTAACATGGTTCCTTCTAGGCAAATCCTTAAATATGGGAAGCTCTTGAGGAAAGAAGAAAGGGGGAGGGGGACAAAAAGAAAAGGAAGGGAAAAGAAAAAGGCAAGTGTATTCAGACTCAGACCTGGTTCAAATACTAGCAGTTCCAGTGTAATTAAACATTCTTTGTTTCCCATCTTTAATGGGGTTGCTGTCTAGTTCATAGAGATGTTATAAGAACTAAGTAACAGTACATACTAACCTGACCAAATGCTAATCCAGATCTCTGTGGCTGAACACGGTGGTGGCCAGTTCCCAGTCAGTTCCCTTCCGAGTTGTAACTTAGGACAAATATCATTTTCTCCAATAATTCTTCAACCCGAACTTTCCAGATTACCTAGGATGCCAGCCAGGAAAGCAGGAGAAAGGAGTGTGATGTTTGCAAAAGAAGCATTCGTGGGCCAGACATAGAAGCATGCTTGTTACTTCTATAGCACAGTTAGCTGGATCTCAGTACCACAGTGGAATCAGCTGCTTGAAAGGTTGGAGACAGTGGCTCAGCCAAAGAACGTGTGAAGTACAATGATCCCACACTTTGGTAGCTCAGATGGGGGAAGCTTTCTATGAGAAACACGTTTAAGTTGGGTTTTGGAGGACTTAATGGCTGTGGAGAGTGGGAATGAGGTGTGTGATGCTACACAGGAAAGCTCTGAGGATCGTCACAAACAAGAGGCCATGATGAGGAGAGACCCCTGGCTGAAGAGGTGATGTGTTAGGTAGGCAGAGAGTAAACTAAAAGGTTTGACAGGTACGGGGAAGAAGGAGTCAGTGAGCGCCTTCTGGGCTTAGGAAGCTGTACTAGATCCAAAGGATCCCAGCAGAAAGCCAGAGGTCCCGTGAAAACCAACGGGTAACTGCAAAAACAAAGCTCAACACAACACTTGATGCCTTTTATCAAACTTCCGAACTTAAAAAACCCGAATGCTGCATTAAACAATCGTCTGAATGTTTTCACGATTCTACAACTGTTCCAGGGGCTGGGGGGGGGGAAGGCTTTGTGTGGTAATGGAAAAATAACGAGGATACGGCAAGAATCAATTGGTTACGTTGAGAAGAAAGTCCTCCTATGTCAGAGAACAAATAGGTAGCCAAGATGTGAGTCAGAACAAACTCAGAAAGCACCTAGAAGCCTTCCCTGTTTGAAGCACGCCAGCCAGTTTCACGTGGGTGAAGTTTGGTTTTAAAGAAGGCGAACCGAAAACACAATGTGTTTGTTTAGATTTTTGTGATTCTCCTGGAGACTTCAGGGTGGTTCTGTGAAACCTGAAGGGAGAATTTTCTTCATTGTAGTGCAATGGTAGAGCACTCACCTGGCAAGCACAGGATCCTGGGAAATTTCTTCGGGGGAACTTTGGGTTTCCTTGGAGAGAACATGGCCACAGTGTGAAGGGTGCATGAGGTCATTTTTTCTGACCCACATCTGATGTCCTTGTTGAGGCAGGTATAGGCACAAGTCCAGTGCTGTACACACTCGGGTTTGAGAGGTCTCTGGTGCCCCAGACACTAGAGAAGCCCAGACAACACCCCTGACCTGCCTCCAGCTCTTACAGCATTTAAAAGGAACATGTTTGTCTTTATTTTTTAAGGAAAAGATTAGATGCTAGATGAATAGTTATTTGCTATCTCTTTATTTACACAAATAAAATATCCTACTGTTAATTTCAGATCCATGTGATCTTGGCAAGTGCTGAGTCTGCTCTAGGCTTTGGGCTTCTGTTTTCTTCTCTATACAATATAGGATTCAATTATATAATCTCTGAAGTCTCTTTGTGACCCGAAACAACAAATTCTAGAATAACTTCCTGTTTCTGGTGAAGCGACGCGAATCTTGAGGTTACTCTATCGCATCACGAGAAATCTCTGCCATTGTTGAAAAGCCTAGCACTCCACGGAGGGAGCCCTGGGGAAGCATTATTGAGGGGCAGCTTTACACCTTCATGGCTGAGCCCAGAGCTGCTTACCTTACACCCCAGACTAGAAGGTCCAAGAGCTCTAGTCACACCTATCTGCTTCCTAAAACCATGGCTTTGAAATGAATTCCCTCCCTGTGTGCTCTTCCCAATTGGACATGGGTTTGCTCACTAGCCTACTCTTAGACCTCTTTCTGATTCAGTATTTCTACATAAGCCCATCCCTCTCTGAAGGATATTTTCTCTAAAGCAGGAATATATCCTGGAGGAGCAATTTTAATACAGCGCCCAAGGTAGCAGGTGATGTTGTGAGTGATGATAATTGCCGGGAAAGTTCAGACTTCTAGATCTTGAGAAGCCATCTGCAACTCTTTAAGGATAAATTGATTCCCGTTATGTTAAATGCATAAGCCAGTCTCCCATCTTGAGAGTGCTCGGGAAGTTCAATAGCTGGCTGCGGCCACATCCCACCTTAGAACAGAACCGCCCCCAGCATCATAGAACTTGCCACCTCACAAAGTGGCCCATTCCACTCTTGGAAAACTTTGATTAGGAAGTTCTTCCTAAGGAATCAAAAATGCTGCCTCCCCCATACACCCCAGCCCCCCCCCCACACACACACCATATGCACAGGGCTATTGTAATGATTCTTCTCTCTAGAGCTTCAGAGTGCAGCTCAGTGGTAGAATACTTAGCCAGCAGACACGAGGTCCCAAGTTCAGTCCTCAGCACAGAAAGAAAACACAAATGCATGCATATAAGTTTTGAGAGTTGAATTCCTTGGTTCGAATCTCATCTTCCTTTGTTGCTGTCCTTTGTCTTACTTTTAATCGCCCCCTTTCCTCCCTCTCCATCTCCTGCCCTTCCTCCCTCCCTCCCTCCCTCCCTCCCTCCCTCCTCCCCTCCTTCCCTTCCTCCCTCCCTGACTGTCTATCTGGTCTTGATAGAGATCAACACTACTGAGTCATAGCCCCTTATTTTATTGTTTTTGCACCACACACTTTCTGGGAGCATTCCTATTTCGTCTCCAGCGAAGCAACGATTATGCAGATTGTGTGTCTGTGTGTCAGAGCACAAAACAACTTCCTGTATTTCCTCCCCAGGTCTAAATGTAGAAATCTCTAAGTGGCTTGCTTTAGTTTGACAGTTCAAAAACATTTTGCCAGTGAAAGAGGACATTAGAAGCACTGAAGATGAATGATGTACTTCAAAATGGTGTCTACAAAAGAAGTTCTAGATGTCGGGTTCTGCATGAAAGGGTGTCTCTTCCTTGTGGGTGGAGACTGCAGGGGAGATACAATGTTAAGCACCACATACAGCTTCAGATCTGCTCAACAAATGCCATTGGGGTCAATGCTGGGCTAGCAGATAACCGAGGTGTTGCTCTTAACCTGCAGTTGCTATGAAAAAGGACAGGTGTTCCTTTCAAAACTTAGCACCAAGACCTGGATGATTTCAGCCAACTTTGGTAGTTCTGAGTACCATTGATAAAACAGCTATCATCTTACCTATTGATACCTGACTCATTTCATCAGCTTTAGCATGTGATCAAAATCAACACTACCATCTTCATAAAGCCATCCTGCCACTAATAGCCAGTACTAAGTACATTGTGAGATCTACAGTTGACCACATACACACACACAAACACATACACACATACACACACACCATCCATATAGACTCATATACACATACATACACATATAAGCACATAAATTCATGTATACACACACAAATGTATGCATGCTATGTACATAAAACACATTCACACAAACACACACATATACACAGATACATATACATACATGCAAACACACATATACACCTATATCCATGGATTCTGAATCCATGAATTCAACCAACCACTGGTCAAAAAACTTGAGAAAATACTCAGTCTGTAGTAAATATTTTAAAAAATATTTCATTTAAGTACATATGTGTATGTCACTGTGGGAATACGTACTAACTGGGTGCCCTCCCACAGAGCCCAGAAGCCAGCATCAGGGCCCCAGGAGCTGGACTTACAGCTGTTTGGGAGCCTACTGATGTGAGCTGGCACCAAACTCAGATCCTCTGCAGCAGCAATATACGCTCTTCATCACTGCTGATTTCCTTCCTGTCCTTATCCCCTCCACAGCACAACTGTTTATATTGCATTGGATGTAAATAATCCAGAGATGACTTAATCCACAAGAGGATATGCATACATTATATGCAAATTATATGACAATTATATGCAGGTGTGTAAGGGACATGAACATCTGGTCATTTGAGGATTATCTGAAAGGATAACTGTGAAAGATAGGTAGATAGATAAGATAGATGGATAGATAGATAGATAGATAGATAGGATTGATAGATGATAGATTATAGACAGACATAAATGATTGATAGAGATGATAGATATGATAGATATATAATAATAGATATATAAATAGATAATAGATTATAGATAGATATAGATGACTGATAGATATAGATAGATACATATTACATATATATACATATATACATATATATACATATATATACATATATATACATATATATACATATATATACATATATACATATATATAAAGAAACCACATAGAGATATATTTTTATATAAAGTTAACTATGTTTTATGTTTTATATGGTAATAGTCTTATACTTTATACATAAAAATGCATTTCAACATACCTATTTCTAGTTGCAAAACTGAAGCATGCATTTATATGTGACACACATAGATACTGCAGATATTTTTGCAAGATACAGGGGAAGCCATGGAAAAGCAGGAAAGGATTCTTGAGACGTGGAACATGATGCATTTCTATTTCACTTTGCACTTGGCATAAGTTATTGGTTTTTACTTTTATAACAACAAAATAGTTTTATGATGTTTGGTTATACTAAGCAAACATTATCAGCCTTCATCTCCTCCAAGACAAGTTCCATGGTGTAGAGTTAAGGCCTAATCCAGGCTGCACTCTGTTCAAGTTACAATAGTTTCTGTCCCTTGCATCTGAATGTGCCATTCCACTATGATCCCAATGTTCTTGGCCGATGAAATGGGTATGATGTTTTCTAGCTATTCATTGATAAGAACATAGATGTGAACGGGTGAAAGCCAGTGTGTTCACTGTTGCACACTGTGTGTGACAATAGCAACTGACTCCACAGGGGGCAGAAGAAACAACACTGAGGGAATAAGAAATGAGGGAAGGTGGGGGTTTGCACAGCGAGTGATCTGTTCAGCACAGTATTGCACAAAGACTAGCTCAAAAATGCACCAGATATTTAAGAAGTCTTAAGTCCCTGGGTTTGGCTTAAGTAGACAGGGAAAGACAAAGTAACCAAGACCAGTCTGCAAAGGCCAGGAGAGGTCCAGCTGCACAGAGCAGTGTGCTGTTCTCCATCCAATCACAAACAAGATGCTAGGGAACCAGCATTTCATTTGATTTTTAAAGACGTATAAAGAAAAGTATGTAACTATTTTTTTTAACTTTAACAAATTAATAATTTACTTGTAACAATTACCTTCAACATATGTATGTATGTGCCTCTGTAGGATAGGACACGTACATAGTGTGTGTGTGTGTGTGTGTGTGTGTGTGTGTGTGTGTGTGTGTAAACCAGCACACAACCTTAGGTATCATTCCTTGAGAACCATTCACCTTACCTTTGAGACAGTTTTTATTGGCCTGGAACTATCAAGTAAGCTATGAAGGGCCAGTAAACCCTTAAATCTGTCTGTCTCCACCTGCAAGCTGAGATTATGCCTGGCCTCTGTGTGTGTGTGTGTGTGTGTGTGTGTGTGTGTGTGTGTGTGTATGTTCTCAGCCTCAGAATAGGATCTTCATACTTACAAGGCAAGTTCTTCACCCAATAAGCTATTTTTTCAACCATAAGAACCTTTTTCATTTTTTTAAATTACAAAGTAGAATTTTCTATTTATCTTTCTATTTTGATAAAATAATTTACTACATAAATATAGCATAATATATAGAAGTAAATCGGGTTTTTGTTTTTTTTTTTAGATCAAAGTCCCATGTGTGATAAACTGATGAAAACTCTGGGATTTTCTCCTATAAAAATGTAAATATACAGTCTCTCAAGACAACTCTGTAAGTAAATAAGGTGCTTGCTCCCAGACATGCCAGACAGTCCCAAGTCTCACCTCTAAGACCCACATGATGAAAAAAGAGACCTGACTCCCACTCCCACAAACTGTCCCCTGATACACACACACCGCTGTGGCATGTAGATAAATGTAAAAATAAGTTCAATGTAGATATAAAACATTACGTATAATTCCAGGAAGTTCACAGGACTCATGTGTAAAAAATCCCTGAATTTAAAGTTTACAGAAACAATTAATTGGCAGTTTTGTTTTGACAGATTTGGGGTTTTTTTTGTTTTTTTTTTTTTTTTTTTAAGAAGGAAATTATGTACAGAGCCTTGGGGACTCACCTAGAACCTACTGAGTTCTAAAGAACCCGTTCAAAGTCTCATTCAGTATCAAACTCTGAGCGCAGCTCTCAAATGCGGTGTATGGTGCTGAAGTCCTCCTAGGTATAAGAAATCTATGGCAGTCAAATGGGTGAGGCTGAACTGAGGACATCTGACTATGTTAGGATACACAAACAGGAAGTGAAAGGAAAGCCATCCTATAAAATTCGGTGAAAAACAATTCCATCGAAGGTCCAATGCAAACCCTTCCCAGAGCGACTACATTTAATTACCAGAGTGAACCCAAGCCAGGTACGGAGAGGGGTCTAATTCTAGATACACAGCCACATTTCTACAGCTCCATTCTAAGGTATAACACATGACTTTCCTCCAGGTGGAGCTATAGCTTCTGCGCCATCTTTGTTATGGGCAGTCCCCAGTTCACAGCCTGTCAAAGTCACTTAGCAATTAAGATAAGCTTTTCATTCAATCTTGCCTCAGTAAATAATGATTTCTAAACACTAAAAAGTTAAAGGTCACTGCCTTAAATATATGTTTAGCCTTGTTTTTGCTATTGTCATTAAGTCACAGTGTGCCCTATTTGCTGGATACATCTAGTAATTAAACAAACACAGGTTGTCTAACTCAGATATGCTTAATAGACTAGCTCTCAATCTTGTCAAAAATCTGCTAAATGTAACACTAAATGTTTAAGCTTATGACAGAGACTCCCAAAGCCTAAAACTCTCCCCCCACCCCCCGCCCAAGGTCTCGGAAAAGATAATAGCATGTCGACAAGATTGCCTGGACTGTGGTCTGATAACTACTGAGAAACACTGCTCCATTGCCTTGTCTGCTGCCAAAGCTTGGCCCATGTTGTGGGCAACATACCCAGAGAGTTAAATGTCTCAGATTGCCTAAGTCAAGGTGGGTCATTTCTTTCACACATACTTTCTCCACAGGAAAAAGTTTTTTGTCTTTTGAGCATAACAGCCACACTGACTCTGACCAAATTGCGAAGGAGACCACAGGGACCTGGGAACTGTTTAGGTAGTGGATTATAGACCAACCTCTGTCATTTTAATTAATACATGACTCCTAGATTATAATGTGTTCTTCCTCAATTTCTGACTACATTGACGCTAAGCTCACTGTAGCTTGACAGCTAGAAAACAGACCTAGCTCCTTACCCCAAGGTAATCCACCACCTTATTCGCTCATTAGTTAATTTGTTAACTAGTTAAGACTACCAGAATCACTTATCAAAAAGACAGACAGATCTGCCTTGCTCATAGACTTCACGACGATAAAGGATACACAAGTTTCACAGATGTAACCTTGTTACTTCCTTATCTAAACTCAATTTCCAGTGTCAAAATGCTTCATATTTCCTCTCCTTGCTATGCCACTGTCCTATCATTAACCAATAGAGTTCTTATAAATTAGACTAACCCTAATAAAACATTCCATTACACGATCCACTTTCATAATCACAAGTTCAGTTTCCTTTGGTTATCTTTTAACTGTAGACTTAAGGTATTTCTCATGCTAAATTATATAATCAACTATCATATTCACAAGGTCAGGGTTTGGAGTTTCCTTTGTCTTTTAAATATAAACTTAAAAAATGTTTCTCATTATGCTATTTAGTCTCCTAGACAGAAGGAAAAAACCCTTCTTGCTCCTTCTGCTCCACAAAGTTTTTTTGTCTTCCCTAAGTTCATCTTAAAGACTGTTCATGTTGTTAACAAGTCTCTCTCTTTTGTAGACTTATAAACTACAGGAAGCTCACTCAGATCCACCTCTCATGAACCAAATGGACTCCATCCAGATAAGTACGCCTGCCAATCAATAGCCTGAGTTCCCATTTGCTGCCTATTCCAAAGGGTGGGATTCCTCTCCTATGCCCTGAGATTGGGACTCCCCTCATCCCCAACCACCAAGACCTGAGGGTTTCAAATGTACACCTAAAATTTTTTTTCTCCCAAATGTACTTAACTTTATTCTCTACCTCTAGTGTGTGTGTGTGTGTGTGTGTGTGTGTGTGTTTCAGCATCTTGCCAAGTCCAACTGTTTACTCAAAATCTACATCCAGGACAGCTCCAGAGAAGCAACCCACACACATTCCAATCTATTCTCACAGACACAGATGCTTCTATTGGACCTGCTCATTCCTGTCTACCCACAGATGGTTCTACAGACTCTGGACAGCAAGAAAACAGCCAACTCTCCTAAGATTGGACCAACATCCCCATACCTGTTTTCTTTGGGTTTCCCAGAGACAAGTCACCCCAAAGTCAGCAAGAAGTAGCTAAAGATCATGACGACGCTATTCCTGCTTCACCATCACCTCTTTCTAATTTTTCCTTTTTTAAAATTAAACCAGAAAGGAGGAATGTTGGCATTCCTTCTAAGCTCCGCCCCACAGTTACCTGGCAACAGCTAGGTATGCCTGACTCAGTATAAAAGGGGCTGTTTGCTCCCTCCCCTCTCTCGTATTCTCTTGCTCTCTTACCCTTCTCTCCCCATTCCTCTCCCCCTCTCTCTTCACATGTTGTTGACTGGTTTTCTCTCTCTCTCTCTCTCTCTCTCTCTCTCTCTCTCTCTCTCTCTCTCTCTCTCCTTTCTCTGTTTCTACTCCATCATCAACTCTCCCCATGCCCTAAATAAATTTTATTTTGTACTATATCCATCATATGGCTGGAACCTCAGGGGAAAGGGATGTCTCAGCATGGGCCCAAAGACGCACCCCCTTCCACCTCACTATGCTGTGATATGCTCTACCCAAAATGTCCCTGGCTTCCTTTTCTTTTTAGAAGACACAACACTTGTTTTGTTTGTTTGTGGGCTTTATTGTTGTTGTTTGGGTTTTGTTTTTCATATTTTGAATTTCCCTCGATGCTTAAACAACACAAAACTCAGAAACTTCCACTGGTAGGAAGAGGGCTACAGAAGGCAGCTGGTGATCCTGGTTTCCCAACAGGACTTTGAAGCCAGGCTGCAACTGACTGTTGTGGGCCAAGCCCACCACTGAGAGGAGTTCACACTAAATGGAGAAACCAGATCAGATAACTCAGTCTCAGATCTCAGAACAGGCAGGCTCTCAGGCAACCAGATCTCAGAGGACAAAAACTACTCTGGTGCCTAGATGCCCGTCTCTTCACTGTGCTACTTCAGAGCATAGGAAAGCTCCTCACAGAAGAAATCCTGAAGGCTGGACATGTATCAAAGACAAAGTTACCCAGTGCAACAATAAGACAGAGTGATGTTTTCACTTGTGAAATTCTAAGTCTCCTAATCATCAGCTGTGATTGTCATTTGTCTTGCATTTAAACAGATTGAGATTTAAACCACAGGGATACAGTCTGGGTGGTTAATCCTTCATCCATGTGTCTAAACCTTCTTAGTTCCAACAGAACCTGGGCCCATAGGATGATAGCATCTGTGATACAGAGCTGGAGCAACTGCAAGTTCTGTGCATATAAGTGTAGAACTCTGTCACATAATTCTACCACCAATTAGGATTATATCATAATTTATTACTTTCTTTGAAAAATTAGAAAAACTAATTAGCAAGGCTTATAATTTCAAATATACTAAATGCCCTTATACATATTTAATAAATGACTGAATTTTCTATAGTCTGTGTATGTCTGTGGTATACAAATGTATATAAAATTATGTTTTCTAGTTCCTCTTTTTCTTACATTTCCTGTGTGCTGAGCTGGGGTATTTGGTTTTTTGAATGATGTAATGGGTTAACAAGATAATGTATCAGGAAGGAAATCTTTTAAGGTCCAAGGACCTCAACACTACCTTTTGTTTCGGTTTGATTAAACGGATGGAATTCCACGCAGTGGAAAGTTGTGCAGGTGGCTGCCTGGGAGCTCACACACCCTCCATGAGCAGGTGGTGGGAAAGCTCTGTGTGAAAGTGGCCGGATGGCTCCTGGTATCTTACTCTTTACCTGCATTTCCCTATTGCCCTCATTCTTGACGTTCACTATCCAGCTTCTGTAACAGTAAGAAAAAGTGATGTTTTCACTTGTGAGATTCTAAGCTTCCTCTCCTAATCATCAGAGAAAGGAGTGGGTGATTGCCTAGAAAAGCGACTCATACATTCCTTGAACATTTCTCTTTGAAAGCAATTATTTTGTGAGCTTCTAGGGGCCATCAGGGCCTTCAATAACTGTGGGAGGTTTTCTTTTCTGAATAAAAATGACTATAAGTCTTGAATGGAGTTATTCTTCACTTTGTATGTTAACACTAGGAAGATGACAACCCTCAACCAAAACTTCAAGTATAATATTTTGGAAAGTTTGGCATGACCCAATTCTTGTTAACTGGAAAATTTTCTAATTAAAGATGAATGAATATATTTTGAAATGACAGAATGCTTAAATGATAGTTTCCAATGAATTGTAATATTGAAATGAGAATTAATTAGAAATGGTAAGTTATAAATTTAACATCCACTTTTAAAAAGAGGCACATGTCTTACTGATTTGACTAGATTTTTTTTCCTGACTAGTTTTATTTTTAAAATATACAGAACTGGAGAGAATAGCATCGCTACAATGAGTATCTTATCAACAAGTAAGCTTGGGTGCATTCTTTCAAATGGAAGATTATCCAGCTTAATGGACAGGATGTTGACTGTGTACTAATTAGTATTTGGGGTGTGATCCACTTGTCAGTGAGACGAAAAGGAAGAGCACAGAAGCTTCCACCACCCAGTCAGAGGAGAAATGTCAGTCTTCTGCATGTAGCATATGTCATGAATGTACACTTGGTTTCCCCTTGTCTTCTCTCCTCTAGGGTGGGCAGCATGGTTTATAGCCACAGAAACACTGGCTAGGTCACTCCACGCCTCTCACCCATGTTCAGTACTCTAATAAATGTGGCTGAGATCCAACAATGAATAGTCACAAGAAAACCACTCCCAAAACTCAGGTTAGTCTTCCCACATGGACAATTTTACCCTAAAACACCATGCAGAATAAACTTCACTTTCAAATAGGGGGTGTTTAGGAAACATGGATGCTTAGGAGAGGAGTGTCACAGAAAGATGGGAGATAAATATGGAGACTCTGAGGGTGACACCCTGGGTTTCCATCCCAGCTGGCTCAAGTCTCTGGCTCTCTGTGACTGCCTTCTCAGGCAGAAGATGGGAGCGTGGATAAGCCCCTAAGAGAGAGACTGAGAAAGAGCTGAGTCCCAAGCTCGTGCTTGTCTTTAGGAGGACTCCTAGCCCCCTTTCCTAGTATTTCTACTAAAACACATTAATGCAAATGTGCACGCAGATCAAATTCTCTAACAGAAACATCTGATTTACATGAGCACTGGAGATAGCCTTGTCCTGCAAGCAAGCTGGCTGCTCCAGCTGCGCCTGCTCTTCAGGCCTTGTTCTTAGCTTCCTCACCCACTCCCAGCAGTCACTGTTCAGATGGTCCAGGCAGAGCCCTCTGAGAGGCATGGGCTCATGACCATGGTCCTCATATCCACAAAAATCCAAGTGTTTCTAATCCTCTTTAGAGCAATTCAGAAATAACCCAGTTCTCCTCATCTATGACTTTAACTTCTCCATGTTGTACAGTTTCGTAGTTCTTAATAGAGTGGCAACAGAGAACAGTGACAGCTGCCAATCCAATGATAGTTTGCTACACACTATCTAGGCTCCTTCCGACAATTCAGGGAAGATGTGCTTTTATTCATATGTGTTTCTTTTGTTTTCTTTCTTTCTTTCTTTTTTTTTTTTTTTTTTGAGACAGTCTTTGCACACACCCCTAGCTGTCCTAGAACTCACAATATAGAGCAGCCTGGCCTCAAACTCCCAGAGATCTTCTACCCTATCTCTGCCTTCCTAATTCTGGAATTAAAGGCAACACTGCCACACCCAACTCACACCTGTTTCTTGATAACAAGAGCTAACTCTTCCATGGCAAGGTTCTTGAAGAGTTGAGCCTCCCTCAGAAGCAAGCCCCAAAGGTACTGTGAGTGTGCAGACCAGAGCTCCCTCCCCTGCATTTCAGAGACAATGCCTGCAGGCTTTCAAAGGCCAACTGCTACCAAAGGGTCTGAACTGACCTCCAGGCCGTGTGCTGAGTTCTTTGGTGAGCATTCCTTACACACCCTTGCCGGAAGCAGACCCAATTCTTGGCCTTTCTTTTGCCCAAAAGGATTCTATAGTTTTCCTCCTGAGAGCTCCTTTATGCTGTCCTCTTGTCCCGCTCTTATTTTATTTTGCCCAATAAGTCTCCCAGTTCTCTAGGACTGCATTCTCAGGCAGAGGATGAGAGCTGGGATAAGCCCCTGGGAGAAATTCATAGACTTATTACAAAGGTTTCCACAAACACTCTGTGAATCTGTGGCTGCCACACCAAGTCCCATCTGTATGGGTACAGCCTCAATGCTTCAAGACTTTGTACATGAAATGCTTTGTTGCTATGCTCATGGAGAGAACTGTTGCTGTGGTTGACAAGGTGACTGAGGGCCAGAGACAACCAAAGCTTTGCTCAATCACACAAATCCATGGAAAATGCTTATCTTTCAATGTTTCTCAGCAGCATTTGATTATGATTTTTTAGCCAATTCATTAGATACTGGTTATGGAGGAACATTCAGGACTTAAAATGTTGAAAGACTGATTCACTGCCATTATTCAGAAAGCTTTCTGCCAGAGAAGATTCACGTTAGGAAGTTTAAATAAGGTTGAAATAGACTGTGTGCAAATTATAAGGCGGTGAGACAGGACGAGACGGGAAAGAACTTTGTGGTTGCTTTTCTTTCAACAGAAGATCTTCTTACTAGAAAAGGGCCTGACTAACCCCTTGATTCATCCTGAACAGATACCACTTTTTCTTTTAATCTTTTCTTGAAGACCTAGTGTTCATTTTAACAATTTTTTTTCTGTCTCCATTTTCTACTGCTTTTTCTGATTTTTTTTTTTTTTTCCTTTTCTGCCCTGTCTTCCTCCTCCATTTTCTCCCATTGGATGGGGCATTAAAGTTAGTTCCAAAGTCTCACAGATTGCACTACAAAATTAAATCTATCAGAATGGATTTTATGTTTGGCCTAGTTTGCCTTCTCTTCTTGTCAACAAACGCTAGGCTGTTCTTTCCCCTCTGGAGGAAGAGAACCACCAGGATGGGTTGTTATAAAGAGCATGGGCATGGACGAAGACGAGGGAGTGGACCAGTGCAATCCTGCCCTGCTTACTTTCCTCCATGAAGTTGGACTCAGTGACAACTAAGACAAAGTGGGGGGGGGGGGGGGGGGGGGCAGGACTCATGCTCAAGAGAAGGGTGTTTAGTTCCACAAGCACCTGGGGTCTCTGCTAGGGACTGGCCCCATATGCTGTGTTGTGGAATACAGACATTATAGACTTAGTCAAGGAGTTCCCATTTCATTGAATAAGGGTGGAGAAGCAGACATTGTTGTCTCCTTCCTGATTCTACAGGCAGTGCTTTCAGTTTTCCCACTTACTATAATGCTAGCTATAGGTTTGTTATATACACCCCTCCTTATGTTGAGGTATATCCCTTCCTTTCCTAGTTTCATCTGAGCTTTTATCTTGCAGAAAAATTGGCCTTTTGAGCATGTATAGCTTGTATAAATCCCTTTTAAGATTCAGGTTTTGACAAAAGCTCATCAATCATTGATGGATGTCCAGAGAGCTCCTTAATCATTGATGGATGTCCAATCAGAGAGCTCCTTTGGTAGCTGATGCTTGTCCTTACCTCTGTGAAACTTGCTCACTGATGCCTCTCTGTGTCTGAGCATAGCTCCTGGCATTTCTGATCCTATCTTTAAGTTCAGGTAAGACCTGGGTTTGATCTCTAGCACCCATATTAAAAGCCAACAGGGTAGTGCACATTCAGAATCTTAGCCCTGATGGAGCAGAGATGAATTCCTGGGCTCACTGGCCAGCTGGTAAGCTCTGAGTTCCAGGAAAACACTATGTTCAAAGTAAAATGGCAACCTAACACCTAAAGTTGACCTCTGACCTATGCACACACACACACACATATACACCTGGGGAGAGAGAGAGAAAGACAGAGGAGAGAGAGAGAGAGAGAGAGAGAGAGAGAGAGAGAGAGAGAGAGAACCAGGAAGTTTTAAGCTTAGATTTCTTCACTAGAGCCTTTAAGGTTTTTATCCACTTTAAAAAAATGAGGCTTCTGCTAAGAGCATGGTGCAGCCCGAGTGTGGCTAGTTACCACTGGATTCCATAGACACTGCTGCTGCAGAGTGAGCATGCAATGTGTTTATGGTTCCTTGCTTTTTGGGGGGGGGAGGGGGCTTGTTGGATCAGTCACTTGGGTGTAGGAAAAGTAAAGAGTCACAGATTTCGAAGTAGGGATATGGCAGATCAGAGATAATTACACTGGCCTCTTGTTTGCTTGTTGCATCTATTTTAATTTGTTTTTCAATGATTTTCAGATATTTTGATATGCCTGAATGAACACCTATCAACTTGAAGGGTAATGGAAGTGAGTTCTCTGCAGAGCTTGGTTTGGCACAGGCACATGAAGTGTGATGTTTGGCTTCATAACTCACCACTGTTTATGCTGGGAAAGTTGGCTGGTCTCTTCTTGCTCCCACTTCCTCCTGGTAGGAGAATGGTAGGCCCTATCTAAGAGGGATGAACATTGCCTTGTTGCTATTAATGTTATTTTGTTGCAAATTAGGACAGTGTCTCTGATGATGACTTGAGCAGAGGTTAGAGATTAGCTTTCATGCGAGAACCATGCTTGGACACTTATTACCTCATTGCTTTTACATTTATCCTCATGCAAATGTTCAGGACACAGCTGGAAACTGATAAATTCTTTCCCAGAATAACACTAATTACCTGTGGTCCAGTCCTTGTGGATCTTTACTCCAGTCTGAAGTCCCTCCCATAGCCTTCTTTCCTGTCTTCATTTCCGTCATCCCTCTGGCTTTCCAAACTCCCGCCAGCATGGCTCATTCAGTGGCCTCTCTGCTCTCTCACATTCCTCCTGAGAGGCCACATCAACTCCATCTTGGGTTCAGACTCCATATTAGAGAACCTGACCCAAGGATGAACTCAGGTTAACCAGCAAGCCTGAAGCTAGCATTGGTCCCCAGGTCACTTTCTAACAACTACTAATCAGGAGGAAAGCAGAAGTTACAGTTGTACCTAAAGATATTTACTTATGAAAATTTATATTTTGACTCCCAACACCAGTCAATCATTTGAAAGGGCAACAAATCCCATACTAGCCCCCGAGTCAGATGCGTGCCAAGCTGGATGGCCCCATGCTTGTTTGCTTGCCTCTATAAATGCCTGCTGGGTATTGGGCTCAGGGCTTCACCCTCCCATCATTCTGCATCAGTAATGATAGTGTAGCCCCAGCTCAAGCTTGAATAAAGACCTTTGCGCAATTGCATCAGGATCAGCTCCTTGGTGGTCTTTTGGGGCTGGTGAAATGGGCACAACACTCCCACATGCCAGCTCAAGAGAACCATATGGTCAGTTATGTCACAGTAGTACCCATGATTCATTGTGCTGATTTTCTGTTACATCATTGTGAACAAATAACTCACAGAAGCAACACTGAGGAGGAAAGAATTATTTGGCTCACAGTCTGAGATCTTCGTCATCACAGTGAGAGGTTCATCAAGGTGAAGCCATTCCATCCATGGCAGTAGGAATATGAGGCACTGGACATTCTACATGACATTGGACCAGGAATGGATGTTACCTTCATAGGCCCTCCCTAAGACATCTACTTCCACCAGTTAGACCCACCTCTGAAAACCTCCACAGCCTTCAAAATAATCATACAAGCCACAGAGACAAAGTACTCAAAACATGTACCTGTGGGAAGCATTCCAGATTCAAAGCAAAACAAAGGATTTGGATGGGTCTTTTTTTAATGAAAGAGATAAGGGGATGGTGGGGAGAGGTGGTACATTCTTGCCCTCCCAATATTTTGATGGTAGGTAGATATCTGAGTCTTTCTGGTAAGTCAGCCTAGCCTATTCCTGAGCTTCAGGCCAAAAGGAAGAACTTATCTAAACCAACCAACCAACCAACCAACCAACCAACCAACCAGATAGGTTAGGTATCTCCTGAGAAGCAACACCCAGAGAGTTGACCTCTGGCATCAACACACATGCACCCACATGAACACTCCCTCATATGAACACATACTTACACACACACACACACACACACACACACACACACACACACACACACACACGAGCACCTTATAAGGAGGGATGGTTTACTTTGGTTCACAGTTTCAGAGTCAGTCCATAGTGTTTCTTGTTGCTTTGAGCTGTTGGCAGCATGGTGCATCAGGGTGGGAGCACAAAGCAAAGGAAGACTGTTTATATCACTGAGGCCAGGAATCGAAAGATCCAAAGTCCTAACTCCCCCTCAAGGCCAGGCCTCAGTGACCTAACATTCCACAACCAACCTCTAAGAGGCTCCACCCCAATAACACTGAGAAAGAGACCAAGCCTGTAAGACATGGATCTTTGGGAGATATTCAAACTTGGCAAATATATTTTAACATTCTAGGATTATGATTATATATATATATATATATTGCATATATGTGTGTACATATGTGTATGTGTATATATATGTATATACATATAATCTAGGATCACAACTCAATACATTGAATATGATTTTGGAAAATTAGAAGACACAGAAAATTATGAGGGTGAAGACAAAAGGGACCCTTGCATGGCTGGTCCCCTTCTACACTTTTCTTCCTGTGTCTTGCAGAGAAAGAGGACTTTACACAAGAGAGTTTGCAAAGGCAGTCATTCTAATTCCTCCCTGCCCGCGTCTTTTGACAACTTGATTCCAGCAATGAAGCTATTTCTCCATCTGGCTGACATTGTCAACTAACTTCCCCAACAGAATTCTGTGCAGTATGGCCTGCAATTCCCGATTTCTGGGCACTTAGTGGCCCTACAGCTTTTGTTTCACTCCCCTCCCACCATGGAAGGAACCCCAGACGAGGCTCTTAATGGAAGACTTCCTGAGAAGTGCACAGCCAACAGTTCCAGCAAACTACCACACAGGCAATCCTCACCACCACACTAAGTGCCTCACACTGCAGGTGATTGCAGGCAAGGTATGACCCAGATAAACCCAGAAGAAGTAGTACTAAGTGGGCCCATGGCAGACTACAGACCCACAGAACTGTGAATAGGTGAAATCTGGTTATGTGAAACCACCCAATTTTCAGGTGGTTTTAAAACAGCAATAGTGCCACAGACTTAATCTGATTACCAAGTCTCTCGAAATTGTAGGTGCCTTCCCAAGCCCTGTACCCCTCTCCTCTCTGCAGGAAGAAGCCCACTTACTTTTTTTCCTCCTCTGGATCATAATCTTTCAAGGCATCATGTTTAGGTAGTGGTCCATGATGCTGTTTCCCAGAGACCAGAGGACTGGATTACAGTCAAATAAACCAGGACCAAATCCAAACATCACCTTGTTAATTAAGTTCTCAGACAAAATTCTCAGCACAAAGGGGATTTATTTGCTCCAGAGCAACAGAGGGCAGGGATAAGGGACAAAGACAGGAACAGAGGAAAAAGGAGAAAGGGGGGGAATAAAGGAGAGAGAGCACAGGGGCAAGGAGAGGGATCGGGGGTATTTGTGCCAGAGTGGAACAAGACTGCCTCTAGATAAGGAGGAGACACATGTGGCATGTTCTAAATTGGAATTTTTATTGAAAACCTAAGTGTCTGTAAGTGGGATTTGGTCTTGACACCCAACAGCAGCTGCTACTTGGAGAAGAAGCTGTGTGAAGTCTGCGGTGATCTGTAGCAATGATAGCTTTGTTTTTCTCACCCTCAGTTTCGCTAGCTTGTCTTTATCATCAATATACCTCAGAGAGAGTGTACTTTGTTGGGAAGAGATATAATTTTTCCTTATGTCTTAGAAATTTATAGTTGGGATAGATCCCTACAACAAAAGAATTAGAGGAAAAGCAATCTGGTTTATTGACCCCAGACAGCTCACGCCATGTAGGAGACTGCTCAGGGAAAAAGCATTTAAGGCAGTGGCTTGGCAGGCACTCTGGTGGACAAGGGCTAGAGGGAGTGCTTGCTGCTCTTCAGAGGACCTGAGTGGGTCCCAGCACCCACACCAGGTGGCTCCCAACTGTTTAGAACTCTGGCTCCAGGAACCTGACATCTTTTGGCCCCTGCAGGCACCCATATATATATGGAATACAACTGTGAATACACACATACACATAAAACATTTTAATGGAATTTTCAAAACCATCTGGCACACAAATTGTAGAGATATTCAAGACAAATGAAAGTAGCTTTAGGCTTCCAGAGGCAATGAAGTGTGAGAAGGTCTGTTTGCAGAGGCCCCCACTGCAGTCTCTGGGCTCAGCTGTCCCCAGAAGGAGAATCGTGCAGTCAGTCTTTGGGTGGCATCTGCTGCATCCTGGTTGCCTTTAACTCAGACTTACCTTTGTAAATCAAAGAGGCACCTTCCGCAGGCTCAACTCCTTTACTTTGGTGCTCATCCTGAGCACACTGGAGAGTCCTCCTTCAAATACAGCACTGCTGTATTGTTGCTACAGACAACCATGAGATAAGCACATAGAACTGGGCATGGTGGCTTATGACTGTTGTCACAGCCCTAGAGAGGCTGTAAAATTCAAGGCCAGCCTCACCTGCATAGCAAGACTGTTCAAAAATAAATAAAAAGGAAAGGGGGATAGAAGTGAGGCTGGAGGGAGGAGAGGCGGGAGCGGGGAAGAAAATGTAGCACCTACAATGTAGTAACACTCATACGCAGTCTGAATCTTTGCCAACCACAAGCAACACCTTCCATAGCGGGTAGTTTTTAAAGGCTATCTTCTGATGTGTAAAATTATTATTCTTGTACAAATATAAAATGAGGATGCATCAGAGACTTAACCCACCCATTAAGGAGAGAGTCGGGAAGACGATGCCCTTTTCAAATACACAAGAAACAGGCTGTTAAGGAATGCTGACGCATTTCCCAGCCATTGGAGAGGACTGGTCAGTCTACCCACAGCCCAGGTTTATTCCATATGGTGACACTTAATTTCTCTCCTGTGGGGGAAAAATCATTTGCATTGCTATAAGTTACAACTTTCTGAGTTATTAAGCAGTGGAGATGGAAGCAAGTTACTTGGAAACACCGGCTAGCGGAAGCCTGCTGACCTGCCTCACACCTGGCATCCATCACCCACCTTGCAAAAGCTTTCTGACATATAGAGCCATCCATCTTAGTAACCTGAGTTTGGAATCAGTGACCCATAAGACACTTGAGCTCTGATATGCTGTCACCCAATTCCTGATCTATGTGTGGTGGCCTGCCAGAGCTGCTACAACCTTTTGCATGGGTTTAAATCAGATTAGACTACGAGTGAGGTTTTATGTTGCTCTTCACTTAAAAACAAAATACGGTTCTGCCTCTCCCCAGCTACTTTTAGGCTGTGTGCTGACTACTTTTATGTCAACTTGACACAGCTATAGTCATCTGAGAATAAGGACCTCAATTGAGAAAATGCCGCCATGAGATTGGGCTAGAGCCAAGCCTGGAGCATTTTCTTTGTGACTGATGGGGGAGGGCTCAGCCTGTGGTGGGTGGTGCCATGCCTGTGCTGGTGGTCCTGAGTCCAATAAGAAAGCAGGCTGAGCAAGCCCTGAGCAACAAGCTAGTAAGCAGTGCCCCTCCATGACCACTGCTTCATCTCCTGCCTCCAGGATCCTGCCCTGCTTCAGTTCCTGTCCTATCTGCTTTTGATGATGAACTGTGAGTAAAGTTTGCCCTTGATTGTGTTGTATCACCACAGCAAGAATAACCTGAAGACAGACTGTATGTGTGCATGGACACACACATGCATGCATGTAAAGGAAGCAGGCTCTGAGCAGAAGTCATGGAGGCCACTTGCTTACCAGTAACTTTATGAAGAGCCAGGAAAATACTCTACAAATTCTACAGATGGAAAATTTGGGGTAAGATTCTGCTAATTATTTGAGAGCATACCCAGCAGATTCTGTGAGATGGTTTGTGATCATGGAGATGGTAGTCATGGTGGTAGTGGGTACAGGACCATAGTGGGCATGGTCTCAGGCTCACCCATTCTTTTTCTGGTAGTTGTTCTTCAGAATAACAGTAAGGTGCACAAGGAACTCAGCATCCTGGAACAGGGAGATGGTGGATGGAACAGCTGAGCACTTCCTACCTTCCCCTCTAACCATCTAGAGAAGGTGTCAGCCCAGCTAATTATGTGGCTTCTAGGAATATAATCTCAGGCATGTCTAAGACCCCATCTATCCAGACAGTTTCTGTGAGTCTTGAAGACTAGTTTTTCAGGGAATCTGTGGTTTCTGTTGCTCCTTGCTGTCTAGCTCTAAGTGTAAGTTCATTTAGTGACTCTCATTGCATGTGTGAGTCCTGCACACTGTGCTCAGACAAGCTGGTGACCGTTGCTCAGGAAGCTGACTTACAGTGGGGTATTAAAAACTAGTGATGGCGCTGAGACAGGCTAAGTTATGAGCAGAGGAAGAAACTGAAAGTGGTATGTGTGTGTGTTTGTGCTCACGCATGTGTTCATGCATGTATTCATGTGTGTGTGTATAACTTAATTTCTTCTCTATTAGACTTTAATCTCTAGATTTTAAGGCAATGAAAAAGAAGATCTATATAATTATACTTCTGTCTGTTCATTGAATGAATAATTGAACTGTGTTTTTCTTTATCTAACCAAAGACTTTATGTAATCCAAAGAGCTCTGAGTTTATTCAGGTTAAAAAAAAAAATCTACCTTCTTTGAAGGCATGGAAACTCAAGTGATGGATATGTATACATAGCTGACAACTTTGAGGGTAAATATTCTGCTTTTTAGATTTTTATCTAAACCCAGTTCAGTTTAGAAGTCAGCTTCAAACATTTTTTATTTAAATTTGTTTATTCTTACTTGAATGGTTTCTTTTTAACTCAAAGGGTGTTCTTGATGGCAAAACATATAATCGATCACATTTCTCTGTTTCGGTCTTTTCTTTTCTTTCATCCTTGTCATTTCTGGAGACTGTTATGACTGGGTTGCGCTGGGGAGGGTTTCTGGTAACTCTACACCTACACTGTGAGTCTCAGGAAGTGGAGCTCATGCCTGGTGGCCCCGACAGCTCCCAACTTCATGAGTCATCTGAGAAGGCAGCACTGTTACTAATGTTGAAGATTCTGTCTCAAGTGGGGTTGTTGCAGCAGTAACAAAAATGTATGGATGCAAGGAATCCAAAAACCCTGACCTTGCATGTACATATGCACACACACACACCGTTATATCCATGTGGGTGCACATATGCACAACGGTAATTATAAGTAAGGCAAGGGGGTAAGAGTGAAGGACAGGGGAGGAGAAGACAATCAATAGTGATTAGCATTTCTGGTGTGGATGCCAGATGACACTCGTGTATCCATCTCATCACTGAAATACCCCTGACACAGTCACCCATGACTACTTCACAGATGTGAAAAGTGTGGCTCACTAGTCAATAGCAGACTCAGTTCGGAACCAAGTGAAGCCATGAATAGAACGGGTGTGACCATCTAGTTAGGAATGAGCAGATTTTCTTCCATTAATTAATTTATTCATTCACTTTACATCACAGCCCCCAAACCCCTTCTTCTTCCAGTCCTACACTTACAAACCCCTCCCCTATTACCCCCTCCCCTTCTTCTCAGAGAAGGAGAAGCCCCCCTTAGGTACCACCCACCCTGGGAAATTCAATCCCAGCAGGACTAAGGAAATCCTCTCCTACTGAGGCCCAACCACCAGTCCAGTCAGGGGAAGGGGAGCCAATGGCAGGCAACTGAGTCAGAGACAACCAGACTCCAATTGTTAAGGAACCCACATGAAGACCAAGCTGTACATCTGCTACAAATGTACAGCCCCTGAATGCTCTTTGGTTGGTGGTTCAGTCTCTGTGAGCCCCCAAGGACCCAGGTTAGTTGACTCTGTAGGTCTTCTTTTGGTGTCCTTGACCCCCTCCAGCTTGCTCAATTCTAACCTTCACTCTTTCACAAGACTCCCCAAGCAGTGCTTTGTTTGTCTGTGGTTCTCTGCAACTGTTTCCATCCACTGTTGGATGAAGCCTCTCAGAGGACAGTTATGCTAGGTTCCTGTCTGCAAGCATAGCAGAGTATCATGAATAGTGTCAGGGGTTGGCTCTCTCATGAATGAATAGATTTTAAAGGAACATTCATACCCACCCTGTCACCATCAACTATTGAAATAGGCCTCACCCCCACTGGACTACTTAGTTGCGCATACTTCTTGCCTTCTGTTTAAACTTTACTCTCATCCAGGACCCTAAAGATGGGAGAGATGATGCCATGACACTAAACCTCTGTGCCCCTCTTCCCAGTTCTCCATATGGAATAAATCCTGTTCTGTTTTCTCTAACAATTTTTCTTTGTACTTCTCCAATTGAGGACAAGTGGCTGAATCTGGTTAGAGTAGTAAAGGCACAGGCTCTTACCTGAACTCTAGTAATAAACATAAGGTTTTCCTTGTTGCCTTTGAATTGCTTCTAGAATCTCAAACAAAAGCCAAACCCCAGCAAGTATCCCACATTTTAAAATCCTAGAGCTGCCGTACTCTGGAGCCAAGCACATCCTCCCAGGCTAATGTAGCTGAACGGCTGGCTTCTTCTGCCTATGCTACACCTCCACCCTGCTTCCTCCCACCCAGTGGACTGAGAGGGAAAGTGGAACAACTTCCCCTCCTAAGCCAATGGAAAGGAAAGCATTGCAGTTTCTGAGGACTGGGGCACCTCCAAGATGAGGAAGCCAACGTTTTTACCCCCATGGAGATTTGCTTCCTGAATGGACTTGCTGCTTAGTCCCCATAAGATGCAAACGAAGGCAGCACTGGAGAGAAATGGGCTCACAAGGTCCAAGGTTGCTCTGCTTCATTTATCATTTTTAGAACTGGAAAATGGATCCTCACATACCTGTGGACTTAGCTGTTGAAAGATGAAAACGGGATTATGTTCCCAGACGCTGTCTGTAATGAGTGGACTTCTGCAGCAGTAAGGAGTGTTGGAAAGCCCTCCTTCTAAGGTCAAGTTTGCTGTGATCGGATAGCCCTGAACTCAGTACAAAATGGTAGACTCCCTTTGTTAGTGGGGTTTCCTCTTTTCTGGGGGATTCAGGACACCACATGACTACCTAAGGAATGTCACAGAGTCTTGCACCTGAGATTCCTGGAATGCCTCCCCATGCTAACGAGGCATCTCAGTAGTCTTATGCCTTCAGCCAAAGACCTTTGAAAACCTGGATATTCTCACCCCCTTCCTCCAAACTATATAAGTCTTGATTCATCCTGAATAAAGTATAAACGTACAAGGCCACTCCGAATAAAGAAATATGCGCAGGCTAAGATCATCTCAGGAAGCTGTTTCATTGAAGATTAATGGAAAAGGCTTTCACCTAAAAGAGCTGTAACACTAAGATCCTCGGAGAAGGCCCTCTCTCAGCCCTCTCTCCCCCACCCCTGCACTCGCTCCCAGCCAGACCAAAATCCTTAAGAATAAATGGCCACATTTCTCTAAGGAAAACCACTACCTGAAAGAGCTTGACAGGAATAAGCCCCTCATTTGCAAAGGATGTTGGAACCTCCTCACCAGCCTATGTAGACAAGAATGGAAGCCATGGTAGGTCAAGAAGTCTATATATGTGCCATGTCTACTTAATACAGCTAGAAAGGGAACATACAGATTCCAGGCAAGTCTCGGGAACTGGGACTCCTCAAAGCTGATTAGAAGGTGAATTCATTTCTAATTACTTGCATCATGTTCCCTCAGTTGGTGATCCATCTACACCTTACCTGACTTGATGGGGAAGTTCAAGCTTATCTATTTACTACAGTTCTGAGATACAGAAGGCTCAGTGAGTCAAACTTTTAAAATCCACCCACTGCCAGGTCAGAGAAAGTTTCATCTTCAGCCAGTTGCATGGGTCCTAGTTCTCCATTCAATTAGAGCAGATGGTGCTGATGTGATGGGAAGCTGGTTTGTGGAAACAGCTTACCCTCCCTGCTGTAGGAGAGCATAAGTGTCCCAAAAGGGCAGGGGCGGGGGCGGGGGCGACAGGACAGGAAAGAGAACAGCAGAATCTGATCTTGGCTTCATAACCCCAGCACTCTGAACACCAGGAGGTCAGTCTAGCCTTTACATTGCTTCAAAAAATCAGGAGTGATGCTGGGTGTGGTGGTACATGCCTTTTAATCCCAGCTCTCAGGAGGCAGAGGCAAGTGGATCTCTGAGTTCAGGGCCAGCCTGGTATACAAAGAGACAGCCAAGACTACCCAAAGAAATTGTGTCTTGAAAACAAAAACGACAGACAGACGGACGGACGGACGGACGGACGGACAGACAGACAGACAGACAGATAATAGGAGCAGAGGTGGAGCTCCTGCTTAGCTTGTAAGAAGCCCTGGATTTGATGCCCAGCATCGTAGGAAGAAGACAGAGAGATTAGTGGAGGGTGAGAGACTGGTTATAACAGAAATACTTTGCACACCACAGTAAACTCATTTTCACTGTCGTATAGGACTCAGAATGCAATTTTATAAAGAAACTGTTAGTAAATAGTCCCACGTTAAACTGAGACTTTCTTACAACTATCAACAAACATTTGCAAACACTAGGGAAAGTATTCAAACACTTTCACATTTGCCTAGGAAGTAAAACAACATGGAAAATCTGAAGAAGACACAGGCGGTCTCAGGAATATGTGTACACACATGTGCGCACAAGGCCATGCCAATGTGGACACTAAGCCAGCAGAACGTAACAGGAGAATGAGATCTATAAACACATGACTCCATCTTAGTAATTGTAGTCATTTCTTTTCTCATCATCTTGACCAAATTCTTTATAAGAAGGAACTTATGTGTGCGGGAAGGTGGGGAGGTTGGGAGGTGAGGAATGTGGGATGGGCAGTGGGGGGGGCGTGGGGTGTAGGGGTGAGGTTGTGTGTGTGGTAGGGGGTGTTAGGTGTGGGGTATGTGGGATGTGGAGTGTGGGGTGTGGGGTGAGGGCATGTGGAGTGGGGGTGTGGTGGGTGTGGTGGTAGGAGGTGGGTGGAGTAGGGTGTAGGGTGGGGGACAGGGACGGGGTGGGGGTGGGTACTGAGGTATGTATAGGGTGTGGGTGGGAGTGTGGAGGGATGGAAGGTTGGGGAATGGGGGGGGGGTACAGATTGACTCCTGGCTTGAGGGTACAGTTCATCATGGCCAGGAAGACATAGGGGAAGAAGCAGCTCACAGTTGTGACAGCAGGAATGTGACCATGACATCTCAAGCCTTTGGAAGCAGAAAGGGACAAGAAACAGGGCCTAGTTACAACCCTCAAGGTAGATGGGTTCCCCAGCAAACCACTTCCTCTGCCTCCCAGGACAGAGCCACCAGCTGGTGGCCAAGGGTGCAACACTTGAGCCTGTGGGGACAATTTGCTCCTGACATAACAATGATTTAGCACTTAAGAAAAATGGATCTACCCTCAAAGTCACAGAACATAAAACTTTGAGGAAGAATTTTGTCTACTTTTAGGCGTCGCTCTGACCTTCCCCTTGATAAAAGAGATAATGAAAGGCCTAGATTTTAACTGGCTTCTTAGAAACTTCAAAATAAATGTCTTAATTATGACCATAACAAAAACATTGTCTCCAGTATAGTTAAGTATTCTTCAAATCTCTGAGATCTTTTTTATTGTGTCACCTTGGAGTAGAAACCAAGGTGACACAATAAAACATCTACAGCCAAACACTTGGATTTCTAAAAACGCTCCCATTTACCGGTCTTCTTCTGAAGGCTGCAACAGCCTAAATCTAAGTCTTTTACCAGTGTTACACACATTTGCCTCACAGTCTGGAACATCACCTCTCTTCCCCAAAGGAGGGGGCATGGAAGTGCCAAACATGATGGCAAGCTATCCAGAATAGCTCCGTTTGACTCTTTAAAAAGGTACACTTGTGTTTGAGTATGACCGAAGTGCTCTGAACATCTAGTCAGTGCCAGCCATTAAGTCATAGAGCTTCAAGTTAGCAGGGACTGGAAGGCAGCTAGGCTTCCTGTGCAGCCTCTGATGCAGGACACTTCCGAGTTACTCCCAGGAAGTGACACAGTGCAACTTGGTAGCGTTTGTTGGATCCTCGTTAGGATCATACATATGTGGATCACCCCAAACCAGCCTTACCTTTTAATTGATAATGAACCCATTCCTGCCAAGTCAGAAAAAAATATGTCACAGTGAGTGTAAAGAAAAGGCAGGAAGGGGGGGGGGATGGATCCACTATAAACACAGAAGTGTAAAATTCCCTCCTAAGAACATTAAGAGACTGTTGGGTCTTTCTTTCTTTCTTTCTTTCTTTCTTTCTTTCTTTCTTTCTTTCTTTTTTTTTTTTCTTCACATAAAGGTACTGTTGGGTACTTTTCCATTAAATTTTCAGCGGGCTACATCTCCTCAAGAAAAATTTCTGACTAAAAGGGGCTTTCCTCAACCACTCAGTTTCTTCCCTGCCTGGTCCTACATGCATCAATGGTCCTGTATTTGGCCTCTCAGACAGTTGCCATGGACACGGGAGCAACACTTTCAGCTTTCTAGCCTGGTCGTGGGATGCTGCACAGGATCAGGCCTTGCTGACTAGAACCTCCCTAAGTAAAGTGTTACCTGATAAGTAAGAGTTTCCAAGAAAATGGTTACACATGTGAATGAAAATAGACTGTTCAACTCATCTTTTTAAAAAAATCCCGGTTGATTCATAGACTGTTAACACGATTAAAACATAAGAAACCATCTCATCTTGATTCGTATACAAGCATCTCAGATGTCAAACTCTCTCTTTGTCATGAGGAGAAATCATGTTTAATCAAAGAAAAACAAGGCTCTTGGATCCTTGAAATTAAAAAAAAAAATTGTAAATCAGAGAAAGGGAATTGGATGGTGTGAAGTGAGCCACTGTGGCTCACCTAACAGAACTCTGAACGGCAGCTTAGAGGGAACTCTAGTAACACATATCCCCGTAAAAACAATCTTAACACTGTAAAGCCAAGAAAAAGTAAAATGTAAGGGACTCTGAGATATGATACTGTGTAAAATTTGACATAAAACAATGGTTTATAATTTCTAGATACATATTTGTATAGACAAACAAACAACAACACAAAAATAAATATTTTAAACATATGTTTACCAGTATAATACTTGCCTATCATGTTTGACACAATTGGCACAAGAGTTTTGGTATTAACTGGAGTCAGCCTGTAAGCTATCTGGTGGATTCTTTAACGCAATTTCATGAAGTAAATAATGAGGCCTCAGAGAATAATAATTATGCCAAGAGACTACATCTAAATATGTAGCTTATGTATAAGTTCATATTACAAATTTACTGCAAAAGATGGCCTTGGGAATATGATAAAAACATCTAGTATTGTGTGTCACACATACTACATGCTTAACCAGTGTGAATGAGAACATGGACTCTTGCTCAAATTACATCATTATTTTTTTTTTCTGTTATTCATGTTTGACTGATTTTCAAACTATACTCATGGGTTGCTATCATCATCAAAATCTTTATGTGGGAAAAATAAAGTTTGGCTTCCTGCTTATCTGACTATTTATTCCAACTTCACTTTAAAATCTCATCATGGTCAAGTAGATGTTCTGAAGACACATTCTCTTCCCAGGATCCTCTGTGTTCTCTTGACAAATGCTGCAATGACAATGTCCTTCTTATGGATAGCAAGGACGGTTTAACTCAAGTTCTTTTGAAAGAAGGTATGTCACTGGGGTTAGCAGTAAGAACAGTCAGGCAATTTGACTTGTATTCACATTAAATACCCTTGCTGGTTGTCTGTGGGTGATATTATAAGTAGCTATTTGCATTAGTAGATTTTTGCTTTATGGTTTTATATGGTTTGACATTTAATACATTCATGATATATGTCTAAGAGAAGCTAAAAAGTACTTACAGGTTTCTATTAAAAAGTAATACAGGCCGGGCGGTGGTGGCACACGCCTTTAATCCCAGCACTTGGGAGGCAGAGGCAGGTGGATTTCTGAGTTCGAGGCCAGCCTGGTCTACAGAGTGAGTTCCAGGACAGCCAAGGCTATACAGAGAAACCCTGTCTCGAAAAACAAACAAACAAACAAACAAACAAACAAAGAGTACTACAGTATGTGTATATATTTTTACATCAGCTTAAAATTAATATAAACAACTTTGAACATTTTGACTACAAATGTTTTATTTCTATATTGTTCATTCTTTTGTATATGTTGGACGTCTGCAAATTGAGTTATATATCCTTTTGCTAACTCTTATTAAATGTGAGAAAGTGTTTAATTGCCAACTAAATTGGTATATTTGGAATAACACTGTCTTAGGGTTTCCATTGCCATGAAACCATGACCAAGGCAACTCTTATAAAGGATAACATTTAATTGGAACTGTTTAGTTTCAGAGGTTTAGTCCATTATCATCATAGTGGGGAGAATGGCAGTGTGCAGGCAGACATGGTGCTGGAGAAGGAGCTGAGAGTTCTCCATCTTGATCAGCAATCAGCAGAAGGGGGCTGTCTTCCAACAGGCAGCCAGGAGGAGGGTCTCTTCTACACTGGGCAGAGCTTGAACATAGGAAACCTCAAAGCCCACCCTCCAACAAGGCCACACCTACTCCAACAAGGCCATACCTCCTAATAACGCCACTCCCTGTGGGCCAAGCACTCAAAAATGTGAGTCTACAGGGGGACAAAACCTATTCAAACCACCACAAACACCAAATAAAATATATTTCTTTTTAAATTTTATGTTAAATAAATACATTATTTATTCAATATAGTTTTCTTATCTTATTCTCAATTTCAAGATTAAAATGAAAAAGGAATCGTTGCTGTTCTTTACCAGTGTCATATAAAGTAAGAGAAAATCCCCCTCTGAAGATACAGTGTAACACCCACTTCCTTTTTACTGAGAGTTGCGTGTCTACTAATGACACATTGATGTTGTGTTTTTTCCATATCTAGGCAGATTATATATTTAGACATTTAAAATTCATTTTAATGATGATTGCTTTAGTCTCATTTGTACATGCAATTGATTTTTCTTTTTTAAGTTACAAATTTTAAAAATTATATTAATAAAAATTCAAATATCACAGAAGTGTGGCAAATAAAACTTACACATCTCACTGGGCTCTCAAATTACAATCTTGTCAACTGTTTGATAAGACTCCCTTAAAGCTATTTTATATCAAATAATTTAGTTCCTCCTACTTATAGTAAGAAGAAATATCAAACATCTTTACAAGTGGGTTAGGAGGGAGAGTTTTGTCTTAAATTTCAAATAATGTTTCCCTGAAAATTCAGCAGCTACAATTTCAATATTGTAGGAAAGGATTTTAAATGAAACCGTTGACTTACATTCACATAAATGGTTATCAAAGAAGTGAGTTAAAGAATAATACAATTTACTAGATAAGTTACAGCATTTCCATCGTTCTATCTCTAAAACCATCCCTGCTTTATGTAAAACTATCCAAATAGGCAAAAATCAGACCACACCCTTGCTCAGCAAATAGAGACATGACCTCATCGCCCTCTAGTGGGAGAGCTTGGTCCTCCAGCATCCCGAACAGAGCCGCAATTTCTGGAGATGAAACTGGTGAGCACCTAATGCTGTTAGCATTGCATTCCTTAGTTCATTCATTGGACAAATATTAAACTTGTTTTTTAAATAGATCAACTTAAGGTGAACCATCCCCAAAAAAACAGGTGGAATTGAAGGAGAATGCTCCAATAGAAGATATTAAGTAGCTTGTTATTAAAGGGACACATCACTGATCTTCCAGCTATCTGTCTTGACTGTTCACTGGCCACCTCTCTACCACTGAGTTTACAAATACTTTAATAATAAAAAAGAATATATTTTTAGCTTCATATTTTTTACTACAGTACTTTTCTGAAGTGCTACTTCCTTTATTGCTCCAAATAATAAAATAAATTTTTTTTCTTCCCTTAAAAACTTAGCAGCATTTCTCTTTTGAAAGAAAGCTCTAGCTTCAGGGCCTGGTGACAGGAATATTTCCTCAAAGCATGACAAGACATGAGTGGGAGTTTGGATGGAAGCTCATTATCTAAGCCAATGTGGCTTCGTCCTGCCTTCCTCTCTCGAAGATACACAGTCTAAGAATGAAGTCGTGCAAGGACAATTCTGAGTGCCTGTGAGAAAACTTCAAGAAAACAAGACAGGGGTCTTGTGATCTCAGTTTCTTCAAAACACAGAATTGCTCTGGTTTGAGCTCCTCCCGGGTGCAGCAGATAGGCAGGAGCCTTTCTCAGACTATCCATTACAACTGGCTGCTGTTATCAGTGTATATGCCTCTAAGGAAAACATTTTTGCCATATGTGACCTGACTGTCACCATTCAGCCTGCCCTTGTGTTTTATGCTTTACTCGGGTGACTCATCATAACCCTCACAGTAAATTGTCTGATGCTCTGAATCAGGTTGGCTCTTGCATAAGACTAGTCCACCTCATTTTTAGGCTCCACTCTTCCATAATTTTGTTATATTAATATAGATTTGTGAAATTAGTATGGTGGCAGTTATTCCTTAATCAGCTAATTCCTCAAATAACCGCACGGAGAGACTAAGATTTATTTAAATTGCCCTGAGCCAAATACTGAGCAAGCATTGCTCCATTCTAAACCTCCAAGCTGGTCAGGCTTCCTTCCTGACAATGCTTGCATTTTTTTTTTTCATCTTTTCTTGTTCCAGCTTTTCTCCTGATACTTCCTGGACCTCTCCTTGCAGCTCTTCTCCTTCACTTCCTGTCTCTTTCCCCACCCCTCCTAGAATCCGAAGTCCTATCTCATTCTCTTAAAGCTCTAAATTGGCTCGCTGATTTTTATCGGCAAGGCAGAGAATGAATGAGGAGCAATGTTTACACAAACTTGAGACAGGTGCTTCTAAGAATAAGCATAACAAAGCCTTGTCCACATTGAAGCAAGATAGTGGGATATAGAAATCGGCGTTTGTTATTTACAAGGGTAAGTAATACAGACACATTATGCCTACGCATTTTGTTCAAGCACTGCAGGCTCCAGCAGGCCCTTCTGTGAGCATCACCCCCAAGTCCAGTACATTATCACCAGACATGTTAGTTCATTTTCCCAAAATGTTTACGTTTCATTTTGGCTCAGAACATGCTAACAAATTCTCCTGCTGAAAGCATTGGCTAAAACTGTAAAACAACCGCAGAAGGGGACGAGAAAGCGCCCATGGCGTCAGCATGGGCAAGGAAAGGCCAGAGAATTACTCCACTGAAAAGAAGCAGATTGGAACTTGGGGTAGCCCAACCGCCTTGCCATGAGAGTACAAACTACAGAGATCAAGGACCAAGAAGAAACAAAATGAAAATCAGTTATACACTTTTCCCTCCCACTTCTGGTCCCTTGCTAATTAGACGTGTCCAGGGCAAGACTCTGGAAAACAGGACCTGCAAGCAAAGAGCCCCATAAATAAGTGTGACTAAAAGGGTCCGCTGTAGAAGGGAGCTGCGCAGGGGAGATGCGCGGTGGGAGGAGGTGGGACCAAAGGCTCTGGGCTTGCTTGTGATGTGCACAAGAAAATCTCAGGAGAAAGGGAAGACCCAAGGCTTAGTGACATCCCAACTGAGAATCAAACAACCCTCCTGCATCTCATCTGCTGTTAAAAAGGAAACCTTGGAGAAAGATAACTATCCATAGGTTTTCCAGTTTTAAATTCACCCGCAATACCTGGGTGAATTTAAAATTGTTTTCAACTGTTTGCTTAACTTTTCATATACATGTGTCTCTATACATATCTGTAGAATTAACTCTTATGAGTGGATTAGTTGGCTTCAAAGCTATCTGCATCTTAATTTTTATAGACATTGCTGTTTAAAGGATTTTTGCCAAATCATATGCCTACAGTATAGGAAAGTGCTTATATTTTAATAAATATTTTAAAAGTGATTTCTGCAATTTGCATTATAGTCACTTCTCTATTGGGAAGACAATCTTATGTTCAGGCTCTTTTATTTCTTTCCTGAGTATGTTTTTTTCCCATATTTTCTACTTATTTTTCTATTGGATTTTTAAAGTATATTTGTATGTGTGAAGTCTTTTAATGACTAACATATATTAAATATACTTAATGATGGGCTTCAGGTGACATTTTTGTACCTAATATACTGTGATCATGTCTACTCCCAACCCTCTCACCCCCCACACTCCTGCTGATCCCTTGCTCTTAACTGACCTTTCTGCTTCATGTCTCTTTGTGTGACGCAATGAGTTTCATTGGTGCTGCCCAGAAGAGCATAGGCACCATCTTAGTTACTTTTCCATTGCTCTGATAAAACACCAGTACCAAAGCAACTTATAAATGAAAGTACGTAGCTGGGCTTATGGTTTCAGGGGGTGAGAGCCCATGATGACAGTGACAGCAAGGCAGCAAGAACATCTGAAAGCTCACATTTCACTCCGAAAACAGAAGAGGCAGGATATTCTTGAGGTCTCAAAGCCTACCTAGGAGATACACCTCCAACAAGGCCACACGTCCTAATCCTTCCCAAACAGTTTCATGAACTGAGAATCAACTGTTCTAACAAAGAATCTCTGAGAGTCGTGATTATTCTTATTCAGACAACCTTACTAGTAGCTACACTACTGAAGAAAATGCCTCCCCACCCTCTGTAAACATTAGCTGCCCACAGATCCTCAAGGAAGGGCAGGGTTCTGTGAGAGTTCTTCAGATAAATTTGTCTTCCATAAGTGCCTCAGGCATTCTCCTGTTTGCCATTTCCCTTTGATGGTAAGTATGGCTCACCGTTAAATTATAAAATGCATGCTTCATAAGATGATCTGCACAGGTGTTCAAACTCTACAGTAGTAAAAACTTCATGTTTTTATTGTACATACATTAGACACCTCACAGTGACTGCATTGCTCGTAATAGAACGCAGACAGTGGTGAAGAGGCAGCTCTTCATCTCACCAGTGAGTCTTCTTTTTGAAACACATTTTCACCATTTGAATGATCTGCATTTTCCTTACTCTCTTGGAAGCAACATCAAATTTACCCTATTTGGTCAATTTATGAACCTTTATAAAGATGGCTGGAAGTAAAACAATGCTCAACTATGGGCATTAGAAAGACATTATGGGTATATATGATTATACACACACACACACACACAATACTGAGATTTCACTGTCCATGTCAGATGGGGTCTCTTCATTGCATCAAATGTGAAGTATATGGTACACACATTTATAATCTAATGCCTGGAAGGAAGAGGCGGGAGGAGAGCCCGACTCCAAAGCTAACCCAGGCTACATTGATATGATTGTTACATACCAGACTTTGCAAAGAATGGCAAGGAACTCATTTAAGTTGGCTGGTAGTTGACTCCAGCCAAAGATTTAGACTGAGCTCACCTAAGTGGTGTTTAGAATAGTTTCCCAAGTGATCCTAACCTCCTGGTATGTGTCCGTCAGTTTTGCTCTCTTAGTAAAATACAAGCTGGGTAGTCTTGTGTCATGGAAATCTGTGATAAAAGCATTCTTCTGTGAAGGCCTTACTGTGAGAGCCCAAGACAGAACACAAGAGTACAAGCTAGTTTTGCTCTTCCAGGGATCAATTCCCAGCATCTACATAGAATCTCACAAACCTTCTGTAATTCTAAAGCTCTCTGCCCTCTGTAGTCACCAGACACTAAAGTGGCACAGAGACATAGACACAGGTAAAACACCCATACATGTAATACATTTATAGTTTTGTGTGTGTGTGTGTGTGTGTGTGTGTGAGAGAGAGAGAGAGAGAGAGAGAGAGAGAGAGAGAGAGAGAGAGAGAGCGCTCATACACTATAGCATACATGTAAAAATCAGAGGATAATTTGTGGGGGCTCGTCCTCACTGTGGGGAGTTTGTGTGGGGACCAAAGTCAGGTTGTCAGGCACAGTGACAAATGCTTTGATCTGCTGAGTCATCTCATAGACCTTGAAGACTCTTTTAAAAAAAAAAAAAAAGTCTTAATCTTTTTAATAAAGGAGGAACCCTAATGGCCTCACCTCTTAAAGAACCCACTACCTGACCTGGGGAGTAAAGCCCAGCAGTAACTATCTGAAGAAAATTAAAAATACTGGATGTCAGACAGTTTTATTAGTACTTTACATATTGAAGGAATGAATTAATTATCAGATTTTTTTAAAGTCATATAAAAGGAAATAATGGAAAAAATACTATTTTCATATTGTTTTTAAAATTTTCATCTGGATCTGGGGGCCAAGTTTATTCAACTGAAAAATAAAAGTTAAATGTCTTTGGAATCTACAGCTTTAAAAATACCATATCGAAATACTGTCTAGGGTTCACAGTTCAAGTAAAGCATGCTTTTGTTTGTTTGTTTCTTGCTACTACAGATTTAATGACATTGGTAGGGACATATAACTTCTGACACAGATCAGACACCAAGGGACTAACCCAAACTAAAAATGGAAATGGATACACTAAGGTATTACATTATTGAACTGCTTAACAGGCAAGCTGTCCAAACTTCCCAGAAGGCACTAAGAGCTAATAAAGACTGGTCTTCCTCATCATCCTCAAGAATTCTTCCTCATTTATCTCTCCATCCCCATCACGATCAGCTTCATCAAGCATTTCCTGTAAAACAAATGTAACATGAAAGACCAAAACTACTAAAGATGTATTGTGATAGAAACTCAACAGGAATTTTTGCTTTTAATGTGTAAGTATAACTAAGTTACACAAACCATATAAAACTATACACACAGTATAACTATAAAATAAACAAGATGTACCTGCAATTCATCTTCAGTTAAGTTTTCCCCTAGCTCCTTGGCAACCCTCTTGATGTTATTTAGTGATATGCTTCCAGTAGCATCGTCATCGAATAACTTAAATGCCTTCAGTATTTCTTCCTTCTCGTCTTTTTCACTCTTAAGAAAATGTAATGTCATTGGTTGTTTATTTGTTCTATCGAGCTGGACTTAGTAGGTCTGCTAATTCTACAGCTGTGCGTGCATATTTGTATCAGGAGGCTGCGTTCTTTAAACAATTATTTCAACATACTCACATAAGACAGTAAGCTCCAAGAGCTGAGGTTATTCTCAGGAACAGTGGCCAAAGTAGGCACTCTGTGATTGCCAGGTACAGGCCTTTGGGGTTCGGGCTCCCTTCTATCTTGCCAGGTATCAGTACTTCCTGACTAAACGCTTGTCTACAGTCTTTACCACTCTGAAAATATCTCTGTCCTTGCTGTCATATCCCTCCCACCCACCCTCAATACCTATTTCCAATTCACCCATGAAACCTCCATGCTCCAGCCCTAGCCATGGACAAGACTCTTCTGGTGTTTCTTTGAAAAATAGACTATACCATTTTTACGCTCATAATGGCAAAAAAATCTTCAAAACAAATGGTGCCAGTCCCTTCCCTGTCGAATTCAGTTATCAGTTGTTTCACTTCTTCTTTCTTTGGTTCAAATCCTAAGGCCCGCATTGCAATCTGCAATAGGAGGGAGACATATTTTAATAATGCCGTGATCTCATTTTGAACTTTTAAATTACTAATTAATAGCAATATAAAACTATTCATTCATTATAATTATAAAATAAACAAGATTTACAGAGTAGGTAACTTTGATAATTCTGGGTTTTGATCAAGTCATCAACCAAGAACACAACTAAAATGTTACAAGATATTGTTTTGTTGACTCAGGGCAAGCAAATGTACAAACCTTTCAGTAGAATGCCATCCGTACAAGTGGCATCCGTGAGCAAGTCTAGTGATAGAGCCCTGGGTTCCATCCCCATAAGACACAGACAGACAGACAGACAGACAGACAGACAGGCGCACGAGCGCACGCACACATACAGTGTGGTTTTTCAAATGTCTTAGAAATAATTTCAGAACCTTCAATTCTTTCAGATCTATGGTTCCAGATCCATCAATATCGAATAAGTCAAAGGCTTCTTTAATTTCTTGCTTTTGGGTGTCATTCAGTTCAACTTTTGCTGCTTTTTTCTTCCACTGGTCTAAAGTTACGCGATGGCTGGATGCCTGCAATAAGCATACTCGTGGGTGAAAACTGTATAACTACAACGGCATATTCAACTGTCCCACTTCCTTTTATAGAACGAGCTCGTTTCCCCATTAATGCTTTTGGTTATTAACATCCCCCCACCCCATCTTTTGAGACAGGGCCTCCTGGAGCCCAGACGGCCCTGTAACTCTCCCAGCCCTGCCTGAGTCTCCTAAGTAGGATTATTTGATAGAAAATGTGTTTTTTCTTCTCCTAGATTTCCCTCTTAAAACTAAAGCTTTGGAAGGGATAAGCAGCTGAGCTAGCATACAACTGTGGTGTATCAGGATGCAGATAGCTTATGAGGGACACAATTATTTTAAGAAATGTGCGCCTCTTGTATGGGTATCACAGTACTTGCTTGATGTAGTGAGAATTTTAGTTTCTTTGAAAAACACAGAAATATTATGGGACTATGTTTTTTGTTTTAATCCCAGGTGTGGGATATGGGGCTACTTCAGATTGTCCCCAGCAACTGTTCATGATTTGTCTGGTGCTCTAGCAGGGGCGTGATTTTGCCAGTTGCAAATATTTGCTTCGATTGTGTAACTTTTGGAATTTAGGCAACTTTTCGAGGTGCATAAATGCTAAGGCTTGCGCACGTTGTTGTTGGTGGTGGTTGTTTTGGTTAGTCATGTGCAAAAGAAGAAGAAATTAGATATCCTGGCAGCAAAAATTAAATTTGTCCTAAGGAACTCTACACCCCTAATCAATAGGAATAGTCTAACAGTAATGTAATTCTTTTCCCATCTATTTTTTTTTGTTGTTGTTGTTCCTATCTAGCATGAGAGGTTTGAAAGGGTGGGAAAGAGTGGAAGAAAGAACCCACAAAATAGCAAACCGCTTAGGGGAATGCTTACTAGAACACAATCATCCTCTCCCACTTTCCAGTATTAAGTGCCCTGCATCACAGAAACGCAAAAGTGAAAAACCATGGTTTTGGTGAACATCTACTCCACAGATCTACAGGAGAATGTCTGGCCAATTATGGGGATGCACTTAACGTGTGGAAGATGGAGGACCTTTCTGCTGTTTGCTTCTTTGGGTCACCAAACTGGGTCACAGAACCACTGTAGATTCTTCTCTCTGCAGGTGGAGTGGGGGAGCCTGGAGGTAGCTGGGGATCTAAGTGGTCAATTTTGTGTAAGTCATTGGCTGTGATCACTTTGGTTTCTTGGTTCTAGAGCTGCAGATTCTGATGAGTGGTCTTCTAGATCCTAGGGCAGCCATTGAGTTAGCATTTTCCAGCAAGAAGCCAGAGGCCCCTTAGCTCTGAGTGGCCTGAGTTGGTGAACCCCTGACCATAAGGACTGAGTCAGTGGGCCCCTTCCTCTCAGTAAAAGAATTGCTGGTTCTCTGATCATCATTGGTTAGCTAGGTACCCTGCTTCCAGCCAGTGGCTGAGTTGGTGGCCCCTTGACCCTCAGCGGTCCCTTTCCTTCAGCGGCTGAGTTGATGGTCCGCTGGCTGTTGGTGGCCCGAGATTGATGGCCTCTGCTGTGCTTGCTTCCCAGTCTTGAAGCCCCTCAGTCTCTGTGCCCCAGGGCCATATATCTATTTATCACCCGGCCACCCCTCATAGAATGCAGGCGTTGGTGGATAACCGAAAAGAGATCCATCCCGGCTCCTTGACTTAGCCACTAAAGGTAAGTATCCAAGGATCCTGACACGAAAGGTAGTAAGTTGGAAAGAACACCAGGGTCCCCTAGCACTCACCATATCCCCTACCCGTGTCCCTGTCGGCGCTCGCGCAACAACCTCCGCGGCGCTCGCTAACTCAGGGCGGGCGGTTGCTATAGCAGCGCTCAGAGCGCAAGCCCGCCCACCAACTCCCGTGATTGACGGCCATTGCGCCCAATGGAAAGCCAAAAATGCTCTGACCGCACGCAGGTAGGCGGGAGTAGCTGCGTTCCGGTGCTGTGCAGTTCCGCGCGTGGTGAGGAGGGTCGTGGTCCTTGCGGGCCCGGAAGGCAGGGAGGGTGGGGGCGAGCGCTCTGTCCCACGTGTCCCCAGACTCTCCACACACTGGACCAACCGCCCTGCGGCCTTCGGGGCCTCAGAGCCGCCCGAGGGAACCGGGCGGCTTGGAGCCCGAGGGGTGAGTGGGGGCGTCCTCGCGGGGCGGAACGCCAGCCCGGGACCGAGGACGGCGTGGGCCATCTCCTGGGCTGGAAGAGTGCACAGCCATCCTAGAGTGCTGGGGTAAAACAGGGCGCGTTCCCAAAGTCGGCGCCTCACCTTGCAGACACTCACGTTGTAATCCTTAAGTCTCCTTAGGCTCCTGGGGAATAGGTAAGTTTATCCTTAGAGTAGAAGCCAGTTTTCCTGCCTTAAGTTTTCTCAGTGGGAATCCAGAGGATGTAAATTCATAATATTTTGTGAGTGAAGTAAAGTGTTAAATCATTTTCCTATAATCTATTGGTTTTTTTTTTTCAAGCCACGAATCCTATCTGAAAAGTTACACTTGGACAGTTTTCAAAATCATAATTAATACTAATTTTAAATAGATTTCTGAAACCCAGAAAGGAATATAAGTCAGACAGACAGACAGGTGGCGCGACCGCGCGCGCGCGCGCGCGCGCGCGCACACACACACACACACACAGGCACACGCACGCCCGGGGGGGTGGGGGTGGGGCGGAAGCCGACTTTTAGGCTTGCCTGAATCTCATTTGATCTGATAGCTATCAAAAGGCTGCTACACCTAAATAAATCTTACATCACGATGATTTAGGAATTTGATTGTTCTAGTTTTAGAGATTGTGGTTTGTGATAGGTTGAACAGGGTAGGGTAGACTTCCTGAAAAAGAAATTTGGGGAAGTATTTAAAGATAGCTAAGGCAGTAGGTTTCTTGAAGAAGAGTATTCCAGAAAGAGGGATACTGAGACGGAAATATTGAGGTAGGGAGCATGCTTTGCATAGTCTAACAGCACAAAGAAGACCTGAGCAAAGCAGATGATGCAGAAAGGAAGAAGTGTGGGGTTTAGTGCTGTGTGGGGACAAGGCCTTTATTTGAGTGAGACAGGGATACTTTGTAAGATTCTGAGTATAAGTAACTCTCTTTTATAGGAACTCCCTGTGCCAAATAAGACTAAAGACTATTTTCTGAGAGGCCTCTAAGCAGTGGAGTGTTGTGGTTAAATTATGGTGTTAGTAGACTGGAGAGGACCAGACTTAGTCCTGATGAGATGGAAATCCTAGCTATACCTCTCAAAAAAAAAAAAAAAAAAAAAAAATACAGAGCTTTTAAACATAACTCCTGAAAAGCAAACGAGATATGATCTTAATGAAAAGACAACTTCTGAAGTCAATAAATAATTCATTTAAATAATGTGACTCTGCTCTCCCATTGCAGATAGAAAGCTAAGAAAACAGTCTGACAGCTTTCCACAAAACTGACCTGTTTGTGGAAGGCATTCGTGCCGGGCACAGCAGAACAAAAAATCAGGTTGTGTTAGTGCACTGCCAAGAACAGTTATTATAGGTGTGTAATCACTTTGGAAATTACCTGTCTTCCCATCCCTGTTACTGCCATTGCCTTTTTATATCCAACCTCCTAGAAAATAAGGCATTCTTGTGTTGAGTTGTATTACTAATAGCCTACTGGAGCCTCTTCGAAATCATTTAGGAATCTTCCCAAGTTAGGGATGCTGAGATAATTTTTCAGTTACTACTCAAACTTGAAATAAAGTCTTCAAATGCCAAAAGATCTCTTTTGAGTATTAACTTTGATATCTGTTGTATATGACTTTTTTCTTTGTAGATTGTTGAAATTCATCCTTTATCTAGGAAATGTTTTTGAAACATAATACAGACTGATTTTGAAATACGTATGCATTTTTCCTGTTGTTTTGGAGTGTTTCTCACTCCCGGCCTGTATCTTATAGTTTAATCATAATCTAGAAAGGAGACCATAAGCAGAACTCTTAATGCCATCCCCCACCCACCCACCACAAATGACATAAGCATCTGTAAGTTAAGGGTGTCAACAGGGCTTAGAAGAAGGCAAAGGGTTTGAAAGAGGGACATGAAGATTTCTAAAGAAGAGAGGGTAAGTTACTGTCACACTGAGAGTGAAGTAAAACATAGTTGCTACAGTAAATAGCATAACTTGGGCAGTGGTTACGTGTGTGGAGTTTTACCCTTTTGCTTAATAGGAGATGTTATGTCTGTTGCTCAATTATGCTTCAGTTTCCACAAATAGGTTAATTATTTTTAGTACCAACCTTACATTTTTGTTGTGATTTCATTTATAATAAACTTTGAAGTTTTGGTAGCAGTGAAAAACAGCCAGACTTTTTTTAAATCTCCTTTTTCTTTCTTTATTAATTTATTTATTCGATTTATACCCCAATATCAGCCCCCTTCTCTTCCCAATATCCCCTCACACAGATCCTCCCCCATCCTCTGGTCCCCTTCTCCTCTGGTCCCTCCCACTTGGTATTTCCCCCCTGCTCATCCAGTCACTGTAGGACCAGGCTCTTCCTCTCTCACTGATACTAAGTGAGGCAGCCCAGTTAGGGGAATGGGATCCATGGGCAGACAGCGGAGTCAGGGACAGCCCCTGCTCCAGTTGTTGGGAGACCTGCATGCAGCCAGACTTTTAACTTGTCCTTTCAATATTTTGGTTTTATTAACTAGATATTTATCAAGAGAGAGATAGACTACTAGCTTCAGAAATCAGCTTATGATAAATTACAAATATAAATGTAAAGAAAAGAACATTTAAAACACAAACTTCTTGGATTCAAACTTACCAGAAAGTTAGAATGTTTTAAACAGTATGGTATTGGCACAAAATGATTACTTTGTCCAATACAGTTGAATTCACAGCCCAGAGATAAACCCATGTATATATAGCAAGTTGATTTTTTTTTATAAGGGTACTAAGAACATGCAAGAGAAAGAATAGTTGATTCAACAAGTGGTATCAAATAGCTGGATATCCACATGTAAAAGGACCTCTGCCTTACATCACATGTGAAAATTAGTCCCAAATCCATCATTAAATAATGTATAGAATTCTAAAGCAAACATTAGGTTAAATATCATCTTGGATTTGGCAGTGGATTCTAAATGCACTACCAAGAGCATGAGTACTATTGACAAATAAATGTTAAATTTTACCAAAAATTTACCATAAAACTAAAACTTTATGAGTCAAATGCATTATAAAAACAGAAAACATTGCATAGAATGATGGATTATACTTGCAAATCAAATAGGGTAGGCCCCTCAGTGTCCATAGGGAATGGGTTTAAGACTCCACTATAGAAATTAAAGTCCATAAAAGTGCATGAGCACTTTACATAAAATGATGGAGCTTTTTAGTATCGAACTAATAGTCTACTAAAAATTTCTATTGGTGCTATTAATTTTGGATGTGACTTTAAAATATTGTCTTGAATAGTTTTAATTGCTCTTGGATATCCTTTACACAGCATGGTTTTTCCTTCATGGTGCAGTCAGTGCCCAAGTCTTTCTCCCTTCTATTTGTCTTCATATTTCATAGACAATTCTTGACAATTCTTAAGTGGCTGCTCTACCTTCAGTCTGGTACTTAGCTAGTCAGTCCAAACTTAGCAGGACAGTAATATATCTGAACACACATCAAATTGTACACTGGACACTGTTCTGAGCACTGTACTGAAGTCCTCATACTAGCTGTGAAGTAACTTCTGGGATTAGTCTCATTTTCCACATATGCAAACTGAAGGGCTTCCCACCTCAAGCCCAGGCTTCTAGACTCAGAAGTACAAGCTTTCAACACTACATCAGGAGATTTCTTAATCTTAACACTTGTAGTTCCATTATAGGATAAAGCTTCAGTTCTTGGCTTATCATGAGATGTCCTTCATGATATAACTCCTTCTCTACTGGAACCTCAGGTCCTTCAGCTCCTTGCCGTGTGTGCTATACTCCTATAACATCAAGTTTCCCTTCCTTTCCCTTCTCCTGCCCCACTCCCCTCCCCTCTCTTCTTCCCTCCCTCCCTTCCTTCGTTTTTAGCATATTTGTACATTCATAACCATCCCCTTCAACTTGCTGCCCCAGTTTATACAAGTTACCCTGCAGATGACATGATAGAACACACCTGCAGTTCTAGCACTCTCAAGGTGGAGATGGTGATGACAGATTTAAGACATCCTGAGCTACATAGCAAGATCCTGGTTCAAAAAAAAAATCACAGCTGTTTAAGTCTCATTCTACAGTTTGCCTTCTAGAAACCTCTCTTGTTGCATTGTGCTCTGCTCCATTTTCTCTGCCGTGTGTAGTGATCACTGTATGTAGCACTTGTCAATCATAAATCACTCTGAGTAAAGTTTCAAGTGTTTGTTTATTTGCAGATAATTATTCATGGAGATGGCTTACAGGGTCGTAAACAGAAGAAGGCATGTGGGACTTCAACAACTTTCATCATTTGCACAAACGGGAAGAAGCTTCCTAGGTCCAGTAAAAGCCACCAAGTTTATTACAGATGCAGAGTGTCATGAAAGTGTGTTAATCAGCTCCACAGTCAGGCTTCTTGAAGGATTGGATTTAACCTGTGCAGTGGGTCACCTTCTCAACGAAGCAGTTCAAGCACAGAATGACACATACAAAATTGGAACCAGCACTCTTTTGTTTCTTGCTGGTGCATGGAGCAGGGCTGTTGAAGATTGTCTTCACCTGGGCATTCCCACTACAGTAATAGTGTCAGTCATGTCGGAAGGCTTGAACTCTTGCATCGAAGCAGTAGTTTCCCTGCAAGTACCCGTACACAATGTATTTGACCACACGGACAACACAAGTACAGTTTGCAAACTTGAAACTGTTGACCTTAGTTTACGTCCTTCCCTACAGGTCCCTTCAGGTTCTGGGTTATTACAGGAAAAACATGATGTCAAAGATGCTACATCTCAGTTATTGTTCACTTACAGTCTTTCTGGGAGACATGCTAAATCACCCAAATTCTTCAAACCTCAAGCTAAGGTTGAAACAGAAAAAAACACATCACAAGCTCTGAAAAACAATTTATATACAGAGTCCTTCTGCAGAAAGTCAGCACTAACTCACAGTAGGCATTTTAATAGGACAGATAATAGCCACTGGATAAGCAGATCTGATGGATTTCTAGAACAACGTGAATCAACTCCGAAACTACTGAGATGTAATGATTTGGGGGAGTTAGCAGTTGGCTTGAGCCATGGAGATCACAGCAGCATGACATTGGCCAAAGCAGCAGTGAGGCTGCAGCGGCAGACTCTGTTTCTGCAGCAAGCCAACTGTGTGGCACCCTTCATGTTTGATATTTCCAGACTCCTCACTTGCTGTCTCCCAGGTTTACCTGAAACTTCTTCCTGTGTTTGTCTAGGATACGTCACTTCTGTAACCTTGTCTAGTATTCCTCTGATCAAGGAATTGCAGGATCAGCCTTTCCGGGTGATTCTTATTGAGGGCGACCTCACAGAGAATTATCGCCACCCAGGATTTAATAAGTCTGTAAATATTAAGACCACATTAGATAGTGGGGAAGTTTCAGAAGATAGTGCAGAAGAGCTGTGGACAAATCGTGTGGTACAGGTGTTAGTTCAGTTCAATGTGAACCTTATCTTGGTACGAGGAAATGTATCTGAACATTTGACTGAAAAATGCAGGCACAGTAAGCGGCTGGTAATTGGGTCAGTGAGTGGCAGTGTGTTACAGGCATTTGCAGAGGCCACCAGAGCAGTGCCAGTGGCCTATGTTACACAAGTGAATGAAGACTGTGTAGGCAGCGGGGTCTCCGTGACCTTCTGGACGAGTCCTCATGATATAAACAGGAGCAGCAGAATGGCAATCTTGTTAACAGTGGAAGGAATTAATTTGATTACAGCAGTGCTCACTAGTCCAGCAAGTACTCAGATGGAAACCAAGGAAGACAGGTTCTGGTCTTGTGCATATCGTTTATATCATGCCCTGAAAGAGGGGAAGGTCCTCCTTGGAGGTGGTGCTGTTGAATTTTTATGCCTTAGCCATCTTCAGATTCTTGCTGAGCAATCTTTAAACAAAGGAAACCATGCTTGTTTAGGATGGCTTTCTGATTCTTCCTCTTGGATGGCCTCATCTCTGTCGGTCTACAGACCTACTGTGCTGAAGTGCCTGGCAGGTGGGTGGCATGAATTCTTGTCAGCTGTCATGTGTAACACTGCCACTCAACCTTCAGCAGTGGAAGCTAGCACATTCATTCAACATCATGTACAAAATGCAACCAGCTCTGGCTCTCCTTCATCTTATATCTTGAGTGAATATGGTAAACTAAGTAGTGGACTTTTTCATTCGGGTATTTCAGATAACCTGGAGCTGGTTCCAAGAGTTTATGATACTGTTACACCGAAGATTGAGGCATGGCGCCGAGCATTGGATTTAGTGCTCTTAGTGCTTCAGACAGACAGTGAGATAATTACTGGACTTGTACACACACAGATGAAGTCACAGGAATTAGATGGAGTTTTATTTTTGTAGTGTGTGTGTGTGCGGGGGAGTGCATGCACGTGCCTGAGGAGGCCAGAAGAGGGGATTGAATCCCCTGGAAGCTATAATTATAGCTAATTATAAGCCACCCAACATTGGGTGCTGGAAACCCCGCGGTACAAGAGCAACAAGCACTTTTGAGCCATTTCTCCAGACTTTAGATCATAGTGTGTAAATTACCAGCTGTTGCCAAGAATAAAAGCTGATGTGTATCAATAACTGCAGTTCTGTTTTTTATTTTACCCTATTTATAAGGTAGCCTGTTACCACAGGTGCTATAAGATACGCAACACCTGGATCCGAAGCAAAGAGCTTCTGCTGTTTGCCACAGAATCTGCATTCAGAGTGTTGTGTTGGTTTTGCCAGTTCCTTGGCTTCTCCCACAAAAGCTGCCCAGAGGACCAGTGGCAGGACCCTGAACATTGGGTGTTCTCTTGTAGGAGAGGAACATGGAATTTGCAATATTCATTGCTTAAGCTGAAAACACCCACTTGTTTGTCCAACAGGAGTGATTACAACCTTCAACGTTGTTTAAGTCAAGCCAGTCATGGACACGGACTAGGTAAAGATTGGTCAAGGTATTATATTCTTTGATCTACAGTAAGCACAGAGATGATAATCTCAGTTACTTTTTTATTTGCTGTAATAAGACACCATGACCAAGGCAACTTAGGAAAAAGAAAGTGTTTAATTTGTAGTTATGGTTTCAGAGGGTTAGGGACATGATGGCAGAGCAAAGTCATGGTGGTAAGAACATCTTCGAGCTGACATCTTGATTGATAGTAAGAGGTGGAGGGGTCGGGTAGGGTGGGAATGTGCAAGTCTTTTGAAACCTCAAAGACCTGATTTGGTAACACGCCTCCAATAAGGCCACCCCTTCTCATTCTTCCAAAATAGGTCCACAATGCCTGGCTTTATTCTTGAAGCACGTGTGTGTGTCTGTCTGTCTGTCTGTCTGTCTGTCTGTCTCTGTCTATCTGTCTGTCTGTCTACCTGTGTGTCTGATTTTACTTACTCACTTTACATCCTGCTCACAGCCCCCTCTCACAATTCTTCCCTCATTCCACCCCCCTTCCCTTCTCTGAGTGAGCACCTACCCCCTAGTATCCACCAACCCTGGCACATCAAGTCTTTGTGAGGCTAGGCCTCTCCCACTAAGGCCAGACAGAGCAGCCCAGCTAGAACATATCCCACATAGAGGCCACAGCTTTTGGGATAGCCCCCAGTACAATTGTTTGGGAGCCACATGAAGACCCAGCTGCACATCTGCTACATATGTGGGGGATTGGGGGAAGGCTAGTCCACCCTGTGTATGTTACTCAGTTGATGATTCAGTCTCTGAGAGTCCCAAGGATCCAGGTTAGTTGACTGTTGATCTTCCTGTTGAGTTCCTACCCCCCCCCCCAAACTTTGGTCCTTGCTCCTGTTAGTAAGAATCCCCAAGCTCCACTGGGGCTGTAGGTATCTGCACCTGTCTGAGTCAGCTAAGTGGAGCCACTCAGAGGACAGCCATGCTAGTCTCCTGTCTGCAAGCATAACAGAATATCATTAATAATGCCAAGGCTTGGTGCCTACCCATGGGTCTCAAATTGAGCTGGTTATTAGTCAGCTATTCCCTCAGTCTCTGTTCCATCCTTAGTCCCTACATTTCTTGTAGACAGGATAAATTTTGGGTTGAAAAGTTTTGTAGGTGGGTTGATGTCTCTGTTGCTTCTTTTGGATTCCTGCCTGGCTACAGGAGGTGGCCTCTTCAGGTTCCATATCCCTAATGTGTGCCACAATTAAGGATACCCCTGTTGATTGACTCCTGGGTGCCTCCTTTATCTCAGGTCTCTGTCTCTTCCTGGAGATGCCCTCTACCTCCTCACACCCATCAGGTGTAGATTTTCCATTCATTCTCATGGCCATCTGGTCATCCCTCCCCATACCTAATCCTGAACCCTGCCCCCATTTCCCTCTCCATCCCCTCTCCCATCCAGTTCCCTCCCTTCATCTGCCTCCTACAAATATTTTATTCCCCCTTCTAAGTTAAATTCAAGCATCCTCGATTGTGCCTTCCTTGTTTAGCTTCTTTGGGTCTGTGGAGTGTAGCATGATAACTGTATTTTATGGCTAATATCCACTTATAAGTGAGCACAAACTATGTAAGTCTTTTTAGGATTGGGTTACCTGCTAGGATGATATTCTTAAGATCCATCCATTTGTCTGCAAAATTTATAATGTCTTTGTTTTTAATAGGTGAATAGTTTTCCATTATATAGATGAACTACATTTTCTTTATTCATTCTTCAGTTGAGGGACATCTAGGTTGTTTCCATTTTCTGGCTATTATGAATACAGCTGCCATGAACATAGTTGAGCAGGTGTTCTTGTGGGAAGGTGGAGAGCATCTTTTGGGTTCAAGCACATCTTTAGAGGAATGTCTTTTTTTTCTTTTTCAATCTCACAACCATTATTAATATTTAAGGGGTGGTTTTCCAAGACTTCTTAAATTTTGACCCCAAGGTGGCATCACTGAATGTACACCAAATTCTCTACTTGTATGAATTAACCTATTCAGTAATTTGACTAGCATCCTTAGGAAGAGTTCTGTGGTGTCACCACCACTCCCGCATAGTGACTCACCACTGCCTGTTAATGCGGGGTCTTTTCCCACTTTATAGTCAGTCTCAGTTTGGAAGATGAAGAAAGATACTTGCAACCTTAAGACTTTATTATAGTTTCATAAAGGCTGTTAATTCTCCCAAGCTTAAATGTGTAACTCATCTGAAACTTATGTTGGTAGACTATACGAATTAAGAATGTAAGCTTTCTCTAAGTGTTCATCTACAAGGTTAAGTTTTCATTGCTCTCTCGGATAATTCTTAGCAATGAAAAGGAAGTGCTTGGGGTCAGGGAGAGAGCTCACATTCACATTTCTGTTCTTTCTAGCTGGGGATTCATACTAATAGCTTTTTAATTTTTGGTTACCACAATGCAGCATGTTAATTAAGAGGTTATTACAGTAGCTGAAACATGAAGGCAGCATCCTTTTCTGGAAGCATCTACCCGTGTTGCACCTAGTTACTCTCCTAAAGCCTCACTTAGAACAATCGTTTGATTCTATTATTAGTCAGTACTTTGCTCTGAAAAAGCCTTGTGAGACCTTCTTTCCTCTGACCTGTAGGTGGCAGACTTCCTCTCCTGTGGTCCCTAAATTTCCACATCATATTTAAAACCCTCAAATGAAGGAGATTTTTATTTTTATTTTTTTTTAGATCTGGGTAGCACCAGTCTGCAGTGAGGGTGTTTACTGTACAGGGGGCCTTACTAGGCAGTTCTTTCTTTGTTGCCTGCTCTGGAGGGCACCTGCTTTACAAAGTTTTGGCTTTGGAAAGTGACTCAAGTTCTCTTGATCTGTTATTACGGGGTCTTTAAATGACAGCTGAGTGGCATCACTCTTGCTATGACCTCTGGCTCTAATGTTGGGGATTTAAAGTTACAGTGAAGCCCAGTTAAAAGGGAGGAAATACAGCACTGTTTTTCTTAAAGCCAAACTTGAAAATGTGAATGTACTTAATGCTACTAAATTTGGAGGCTAGGAACTAAACTTGGGTTCTTTTCAGAAGTGCTCTTAACTGTGAGCCATATCTGCACCTCCAGCAGGTATTTGATAATTGTACAATATGATGACACGGGCTTTTGTGTTGAATGGTTTTGACTAGCTGTAGAGTAAGGCGGGACTTCTAAGCATGGCTAGGCAGAGCTCATTTCTGATGGTTAGCAGGTTAGATGTTTAAATGCATACAAGCTTCCAGGTGCCACAGGTCACTGTGTTGTAACCCACTGGAAGTTAAGGTCGTTCATGATGTGTAGAGAGCTGACAGACCTCACCATGCCTGTCTCCCGTATGCCATCCAAATGACAGGAATGTTTTTCTCAGGGCCGAATGTCAGCTCTGACTTCTACAAAATGTTCATATTTACCAAAATGTGAGTTTATGCTTATTATACTGAAACACATTATTTAGTCTGTTTTAGACTATTCTGATGTTTGTTTGTCTCTTCTGGATTTTTTTCTTTTTCCACTTTTCTTGGTAATTGCATTAGAAAAATTTCCAATGTATTTATTTGGTGTTGTGAGGAAAATTTTTTTGTATAATCTCTACTATGAATTAAAGCAAACTGAGAGGTTCCTGGCCTATTAACAACATTGAGCAGTGTGATTCGATGCCCAGGAATGGGTAGAGCTGTTTCCTGTGTTGACCTCTCGAGTAGGAGGTGGGAAAAGCTACTTCTCCAATGTTTCCACTTTGGAATAAATGTCAAAGTAGAGCTAAGACAAGCTAAGTGTAACAGTACATTCCAACCCTTGGTCCTGAGGCAGGAGGATCACATGGGGTACATGGAAAGATCTTGTCTCCAACGGGGGTGGGGGGTGGGGGGATGGGAATAAGAAACCAATGTAGGTGTGATACATTTTCCCTTTATCTCTTAATCGAATAAAAATAACCACAGGTTTTTCTAAAGAATAAAGATGTGGTGGGGCGTCTACCAAACTTCAAATCTCTGGACCCAGAACCTGAGCCTCCCCCCCCAACCCCCACCCCTGTCTGAACTGGAGTCTCCTTTTGGTCCTGTGCTCACACAGCAGGATTGTCGGGAGAGCTTTTACGGCTGCTCATGTTCCAGACTGTCATATCTTATTCTGGGGTGGGAATGCACACTACTGCTTTAGGGGTTTTGTTTCTCTTTCTTTTTAGGCAGTGCCCCCCCCCCCCCCGCCACCCCAGCTAATAGTAGTATGTAACAAAACCAAAACAAGACACTTAGAAAAACCTTCACGGGGCTCCTTAGTCATTCTTTCAGCCATACTGGCTGCTTGAACATAGTAGTTGGGGTGCACCAGCCTCAGAGTGGGCAAAGGCATCCACAGAGTGCCCAGTAATGCCAGCCACCTGCTAATAAACGGAGTTTTCAGGGACTGAGAAGGAAGACAGAAACATTCTAGGATTATAGAATGGTTATTGTTCAAAAGTAGATGTGCTTTAGATAAAAACATTGAAGTGTGCATTTAAAGTGGAGAATTTTAGAGTGTGTGTTATATATCTTAGTAAGCACAGTGAGACCATGTTTGTAACTTCACCTCAGAGGCACAGGGCTAGGCTCCGAGTTGGCAGCAGTCCTGGGCTGGAGGGTAACACGGAGAGCAAGACAAGCTCCAGCCGCTCCCAGTCCAACTCCTGGTGTTGGGCACAGGTGAACTTTGTGATCATTTTGCTCTTCATATTCATGGCTTGTGCTTTGGAAGGATAAGAAATGATTAAAGAAATTCAACCCCCTCCTCCTCACAGCAAAGGAGAGAGACTGACCAAGATTTCACCTCACCCTAGAACAGCAAGCTTCCTGAGACATGAAGTCAGCTTTTGATAGTAGATAACACGTAATACCAGAACGTTTGACAGAGAAGACTGCAGAATGTCTGTCCTTGAACTTCAATAACTAGCTTGCTCTGTAAAATCAGTTCTGTTTTAGGACCTTATGGTCAGGTAACATTTGAGACTTAATCTAGCCTGTTTTTAACGTGTGTGTACTTTAAAATTTTTATAAATCAAAGCAAGAGCAAATGAAAACTCAGGGACCCTTGGATTCCCACATCAATAGTTTATGGGATATTTTCCTCATTGCTGTGACCATATGCCTGATAAGAAGCATTTTAAGGGAGGGTTTAATTTTGTTTTGGCATGGTAGAGAAATACAGTGGAGTCCATACTGGCGGTGTGTGGCTAGAACTCCTTATATCTCTCTGACCAAAAATCCAGAGATCCTGGCTAGAAGTAGGGTGAAGTTATACCCCTGCAAACTGGCTTCCCAACCAGCTTACTTCCTCCAGACATGTACCATACCCTAAAGGGTCCACTGTAGTGAGAATTTTGGTTTCTTTAAAAACCCAGTTATGTTATGTGAACATGTTTTTGTTTTAATCCCAGGTGTGGAAAGGAATACGGGGCTGATTCAGACTGTCCACAGCAGCTGACTACTCGCCTCATGTCTGCTCTGGGAAGAGTGTGAATCTTTGCCAGCCGCAGATAGTTTAATTCTGAGGGTATAAATGGGGAAGCTCCAAGAGGTCCAGGGGCAGCTGCTTCCCCTGTTGCTGCCCCAACTGCTGCCGGCTCGTTTTGCTGCTGTGCTTATTATTATGGTTTTATTGGACTGCTGGATTTCTGAGTTCGAAGATTGGTCTTGCCCCAAGGAAGTACACCCCTACTCAACAGGAAGTAGCATATACAGGTTCATTCCCCCTTCTCCTTTAACCTCTGTCTCTCCTACCTGGTGTTGGAAAGGACTGGAGAGGAGAAGGGTGGTAAATATTAGACCCCAAATAAAATAGCTAAAAAGAAAACCAACAAAACAAAAGACCCTACAGTTCACAACTTCACAGCACAACCAGGGACCAGGTCTTTAACAGGTGAGCCTTTGAGGGCATTTCACACCTATTCTAGATTTCTTGCTACAGAAACTCAGCCAACTCTGCTGTGATTTAGTGGTGCTAAACCACAAGCTAATTTATCAGAAGAGTGTTGTTTTTGTTTGCTTTATCTCCTTGCCAATCCTTTTCCCGCTTACTGCTAATATACCAGCCCTGGATTCTTCCACACTCGTCTTTCTTCACTGATTGTTTTTCCAGGCTGTGCCACTGCTTCTATTTCCTTTCTTCATGTTCTTCATAGTTTCCTGACTTAATACCTCCTTTTATATTTCTCTAGCTCTGCTCATATTTCCAGTTTCCGGAAATGACTACAATATTTTTGAGTTCTGGAGAATAGCTTTCTTCTACAGATGTGTGCGTAAGCATAACAGCATGCTTCGACGTTGTTCAGCACTGACTCCTGCTCCCGTCTGTAGAGCTGAGTCTGTTCAGCACTGCTGCTGGTTTCACAGTCCATTTTAAATGCAACCTATTCCCTTTGAAATGTCTTTCTGAATTTCCAGAACTCCTCACTCTGTTAACCACTTGTATACTATGCTTTTGTATTGTTATGTGTTAAGTTTTATGTATTTTATAAAGAAATCATGACAGCGTAAAACTTGATCTGTTCCCTTGGGCCAGGATAACAACATAAAACTCATGGTATTAACTTTTTCTGGCCGTTAATTATTCTAGTCGTTTTATTGTTGATCGAAAATCTGTCAGACCTTTTATTAATGATACAGTTTATTTTATTAAAAAAAAAATAAAATCACATAAGGCTTTTCTCAGATGTATAGAATGGATCAGATTGCCTGTGGCAGACATGCTTTTTAGCTAGAAGAAACTGGATTTCCTCCTTTAATCTCACTTTACTGACAAGAAAACAGGCTAGAGAAATGTGTAGTTCCCCATTAGCTTGTTTTTTATCCAGATCTCCTCATCTCTTCATTGCATTTATATCTTTTTCTCTAAGGAAAATTAACATCTTAACAACATATTCAACGTAAGTACACTAAGGTGGTTTTTTTTTTCTTTTAGCTTTTCTCTTATTTAAACATTTTTTGCAAAAGTGCTTTAGTATCAGTTGTTCAAGCTAAGCAGAGGCAGGTGGATCTCTGTGAGTTTGAGGGCAGCCTGATCTACAAAGTGAGTCCAGGACAGCCAAAGCTCTTTTACACACAGAAACCCTGTCTGGAAAAACAAAACAAAGCAAAACAAAATCTTATTTAAAGAAACAGTTTGGGCTCTGGGGAGATGGCTCAATGGGCAGCATTTGCTGTGTAAGCATAAGCACCTGAGTTTGGAAAAGCCAAGCATAGTGAGCATCTCACCCCAGTGCTGTGCTGGGGGAAAGGAAGGGGCCACGAGACAGGCCTGGGACTCTGGTGGTCTAGCCAAGCCAGTCAGTGAAAGACCCTGTCTCGAAAAATAAAGTAGAGGGGAGTAGAGAAAGGGACCATATAGCCCCTAGCCTTCACCTCTCTCTCTCTCTCTCTCTCTCTCTCTCTCTCTCTCTCTCTCTCTCTCTCCCTCCCTCTCTCTCTCTGTCTCTCTCTCTCTCTCTCACACACACACACACACACACACAGACACAGATACACAGACACACAGACAGACATGGACTCATACACATGAAATAAAAATCACAAAACAAAGGGACATTTTATCTTGAAATATACTACATAGAAGAGTTAGAAAACCAGCATAGTATGTGTGTTACAAAACCTCTGCATTCCTAGTCATCAGCTTGCGAAGTGAATGGGTATCAGTGATTATACTAGGAAGTTGTCTAGAATAGTCCACAAATAGTTTGCTTGCTTTTTAAATAGATTTTGACTGAGAGCATATTTTGTTTTTATTAAATTTTGAAGGACTATACTTAATAAGCTAGGAATTATGCTATATGTTACTTTTTAAGGTAGAAAATTGCATTTTAAAACTTACACTATCCAGAGGACAATTAAATAAGAACTAGAGTAAAAAAAAAAAATCAGTCAATTTCTCCTAGTCATGAGAACAAGGAGCAGCTTAAGGCTAAATTAACATTGGTGATCTCTCCATCTTGAAATAATGTGTGATGTGGGTGCTAACTCAGTTCTTCAAATATGTGAGGAAGGTGTTTGTGAGAATATGAGTCTTGTCCTGTCCCTCACCTTGGGCTCCCCCTGTCCTGTGTACCTGAGGGTATTCCCTGACTCAATTGTCTTCAATCAGGGTGTTCTGGAGTGGCCTCTGTGAGTAGCCAGTTATTTAGAGGAAGAGGGTTATCAAGTTAATCAAGACCCTGCTTTCAAGAATGTGCAGTCTAGTGGTGGAGCTAAATGACTGTAACAGAAAACTAGAGTAGACTAGATACCACAAGACTATGGCATAGTTCAAGAGATGGTGTAGTTTTGTTGGGGAAATGGAAAGACTCCCACAGATAAACTGTTATTTAGTGTGGACCTTCCAGGATGCCAAGGTTTGGATAGAAGTGACAGAAAATTTGATCGGCTTGATGTGAGAACTGTATCATGGGCAATGACTCAGTGTAGAAGAGTTACCAAAAGGCCCCTCTATGCAGCTGCAGTGTTAAAAGTGTCAGGTAGCTGGTGAGCAAGAAGGGTGGGAGAAGCCAGAGAATGTAGGAGAGCCCACTGTAGAAAGCCAGCCTTCATTCAGAAAGCAGTGTAAACCCCTTGGAGATTGTTCAGCAGACACAAGTTCTTTAAAAAGACTATCGTTTAGACATCATTTAGACGTAGAGACTAGCCAGCAGGCATATGCCTCACCCAGAAAATCAGAAGGGTTGGGGGAAATGTAAAAGGGCCCTAGAGCTAGAGAAGCCTGTGCTCAAACACTCAAGTGTGCGTTCCTAAGAACTTCTCTCCCTCTTAACCCTTTCTCTACATTGAAAGTCTCTGCTTCATACTGGCTTGTCCTGAAATAGTTTTTCACACTGAAGCCCAAGACCTAGTTAGCCTGAGCTGAGGTCCCTAAAAAAGGTAAAATCAAATAAATTGGTGGTGGTGGTGGTAGAGGAAGTACTCAGGATGCCATGGGCAACAACATAGAGTTGTGTCCCATTCTCTGCCCCGCTGACACCTCTAAATGTGTTTTCTCCTCCTCATGGCTCTCTCTCTCCCCAGGCCTGCAGCATACCTGAGGCTTCAGTACTACAGACTACCTTCTTCCACTCCAGTTTTCTTCCTTCCTTCACCACTCACTCTCCTCAAAGATTAGCCAGCATCAGTGACTCTCCTCCCTAGCTTTTGCTACCAGTTTCCGATGCTGGTACAGTTAGGAGATTGGAACTGTCTCTGTGTTTCAGGGTAGACCTTGTGCTGAGTGACTCCACACTACTAGCAACGTGGCTCCATTTCAAGTGTAAATACAAAGATAGGATGGCTCTGCACCTCAGAGAGTGTCAAATATCACCATGTGCCAGAACCCCCCCAGGAGGCACAGACTGATAAATAAAATTTATTTCAAAAAGTAGAAAAATTGCCACCCTATAAACTTATTAAGTCAAGAAGGGACATACGACACATGGATGTATTACAATCTTATCAGGAAAACCAGGCCTGAGAACTTATGAAGTGTTCCAGAAGAAACACCCTCATGTGGACCTATAAAGAGGAAGGCACATGGCCCTGCCATGGCAGTTCCCCCCATAGATATGTCATCGGATGACTCACTGTGTCAAGGAACAGCAGGCAGAGAGCTCTTGCTGACTCTGCACCTGCTGTTGGTGTGGCATCCTCTGGTTGCCATTCATCTGCACCCAGTATTCAGTTTATCTCTGGGACTTTCACAGTCCTTCACCTTGATTCTGCAGTTTAGCTAGACTGTGAGTCTCAGCTCAACTTTGACCCTGACCTTTGGCCCTGTAGCATGAGTCCCTAGCAGGTGTCCAGGCCTTTCCTCCCCACAGACTCTCAGGTCTCTGTCAGCTTTCCTTGCTTCTACTTCTTAGGCCTCCTGGAGCTTCGTGAACTCAGCTGTGGCCTCTTTAACACACTTTACTATTCTGAAACCTACAAGCGTAGATCTAGATACATTTACTGTGTGATGTATAAGGTATGATCTGAGAGTTAATATTAGTAATTAAGATTGGAATAAAATTAAGAAGATATGTCTGCCTCTACTGGTTATCAAGGAAATCAGAATTATATGGAAAATTACAATCAATGAAACCACTATACCTTGTAAATTAATTGCTATTCAATACATTCTGAGGGCCAGAGAGATGTCTCATTGGTTCAGATTGCTTACTGCTCTTGCAAGGGTCAGTTCAGTTCCCAACACCCCTATTGGGTGGCTCATAACCTCCTGTAACTCCAGCTTTAAGAGATCTAACACCCTCTTGTAGTCTCTGTGTGTATCTGCACTCACATGCACATACCCCTACATAGACAAACAACTATAAATAAATAAACTGATTAAAAACAAATATAAATAAATATATCCATACTCTGGACTACTGTGCTACCATTAAAATGATGCTGAAAATAAATAAAATACAAACAAAGGAGAGAAGTAATAATGTACATATAGCATAGTTTTATATTAAAATCATAAAAATAAAAAGGCATGCCTATGTGTTTTAGAAAAGAACATAGAAACAAACTTAACTCTGGCTCAAAAATTAAGGATTGCAAGATGGCGACAAAAAAACTGGTACTTAAACTGAACACAGGGCCATATGATGTTGTCTGTATCTACATGACCTTTAATGACCTTCATTTGTTGGTTCCTATTACATTGTGTGTCTTGCTTTGGTAATAACAAAACAATAGGCATAAAATAAAATTTTTATTTTTATGGAATAAGAATTTTCAAGTAGGTTGGGAGCTGTGGAACACACATTTGGCTGCAGATATCCATATGAGCATTTTCTTACTGCATACCTCCTTTCTCTTGTCTTTTTTGCCTGCTCTAGTGGAAATACTGCTAGTTTCCCAAAGGTCCATATGATGAGGGATGTCAGTCCCAACTTACAGATACTCAGGGGTGGTGGAACTTGAAAGACCCAGTAGGACCTAGAGGGAGGACAGTGGGTTATCTGGGAGGAGGGGGGGATTAATGTCCTTTGTGGGCTAGGTCAACTCTTCTAGAATTGAACAGATTAGGAGAGAGCAAGCTGCTGCACAGAAGTGTGACTTTCTCACCCAATCATTGCCGTTTCTTGCTACACAACCTCTTTATCTTACACATGTGATTTTACCATGTGGTGCCATCTACCATGAAGCTCTCACCAAACACCAGTGTCAGCATCATAAACTGTGAGCTTTACAAATTATCCAGTCTTGGGCATTTTGTGATAGTAACACAAGGCAAACCGAGACATTTCCTAAATAACTTGGTTCTAAAAGCAGCAAGAGAGTCTGTGCAAAGCACTTATATTGGGGAATTGTGTAAGTAGTCATATTGGAGTTGAGTCTGAGAAGGATGATAGGGTTCGTACATGATACGGGGATGGCATAGTGGGACCCAGGCAAGATGAAGCGTCCATGGAAGGGGGCAGTCACCAAGTTGATATGTGGAGACACAATGAGGTAAGGAAGAAGGACATGTAGGGAGCAGTAGTGAGGAGAAGAGATTGGATACCTGGGAAATAGATCCAAAGAGCAAATACACAGCAGCGGAACCACGAGTCTCACTGTTATAAAGAACTACAAACATAGAAAGGGCAAAAACTGATAACAATCTCATGGTATGTAAGATCAGAACTGGGTATGTCATTTAGTGTCCTCCATAAAGTATGTGGTGTGGGGGGTGGGGGATGAGGGGATGGGTGTGGGTGAGTGTGTATGTAGATGCATGCCTTCCCCATTAAGAAAGCTGAGAGCAAAATCTTTGCAATAATGCCAAGCTGATCTTGCATCCAGACCTGTGTCTAAATTCTGTCCTGTGCAAACTATCCCCAAATAAGAACAAACGTTTCTAGAAAACACCTCCTCTCAGGGCTAGGCAGGATAAGTGCAGAGAACATTTAGAATAGTTTCCTGGGTGTCAAAAACTATCTAACAGTGTTAAAGGGATGACATAGTTGTGTTAAAACGGTAGTTCTTAGCCTTTCTAATGCCAAATTATAGCTGTAATTTTCTACTATTATGAGTTGTAATGTAAATATCCGTGTTTTCCAATGGTCCTAGGTTACTCCTATAAAAGGTCATTCAACCTCTACAGTGGTCACAGCCCACAGGTTGAGAACTACTTTGTTAAAGGAACAGAAAACCAGTCTGAATAGCTAGCTGATTCTGGCGTAGTTCAGCTGTCTATAAACAGTGATAGAAAAAAATGTTGCCTAACTGAGTAAAGCAAACAGCCATGAGTCTACATTGTGTACAAGAGGATGGGTCAGTGGGTGAAGAAAGAAAAGGTTTTCTTTATGGTAACATCAAGCAACAACAGTGAGGAGAGACAAAAATCAGGAAATACTAGTCAGTGTCATGCAAAAGCCTCATGCTTTTAAGCAGAGACCACTTTCTTCTTTTTTTTCCAACATAGTATTTTTATTGATTATTTGAGAGTTTCACATAATGCATCCTATCAACTTCCCAGTCTTTCCAGTCCCACAGTACCCCTCCCCACCCTGTCACCTTACCCAAAGAAAAGAGAAAAAACCATCAATAACAACAACAAAAATGAAACAACAACAACAACAAAACAAGTTCAATTTGTTTTGCCCATATACTCACTGTAGCATGGCCAAGCTCTGAGTGGCCAGCCCCTTAAAGAAAACAGAATCCACCTCCATGCCACTTCCCCCACCCCCTCACTCCAGAAGCCATAATTGTGAAGAACTTCACTTCAGGATCCCCATCAAAAATTTTAAGAGTGCCCTTCAGTGGCATCCTGTCTAGGCTGTTTCTTTCTGTGTGTGTGTGTGGGCGGGGGGTGTCTCCAAGGCCTTCTATGTCTTATTCCTAACTGTATATGTGCAGTCATCCATACCACTGCCAAAGAAGCCTCCTTGCCCTTTACAGTCAGTGACAGCACAGATCATAGACTTCCATGTGGTTTGCAAAGAGACCACTTTCAAAAGTAATTACCAGGAAAGGCAATGGGACTGGTCACAGACATCTATATGTGACCTCACTGAGTCCGATGATTGTGTTTTTATAGTTAACACACAGCTCTTAGCAATGTTTCTACGTCGGCAAAAGTTATCTTCAGCATGTGTGTGTAAACTGACGTTCTCAGACTTTGCATGTCCTCTGAAAATGTGTGTCCAGGTGTCACTCTGAGAAGTGATCACATCAAGTGAAAACACATTTTATGATGAGTAAGATGAAATGTTCACAGAGCACCGGTGAAGAACGAAACTTGCAACAGAAAGTAGGCGATGACGGTTCGCTGGGAATCACTCTGTAATTGTGTCTAGGATTGAAGTCCTGTAATCAACTCCAGATTTGGTCAATCGAGAGGATGAGCAGCAACTTCTGAGGTCTTACTTCAATATATAGTCAAAAAGCAAAATAGTCAAAGTCTGTTCCTTATGGCAGAACTACACAGATTTAATCATGATGATCAGAAACTGAAAGACACTGTTAGAACCCACCAGCATGTGAGACTTTCCCCATCAAAACTCATGTAATGTATGTTTGGAGGTGAGGGTTACTGTATGTCTATTCACAAAATGACCACTTGCAAGTGAAGCAGCCTCAATATACTGTTAGAGTCCAGCATCAAGACTGGGGCACATCAACCAATACCCATCACCATGTCCATATGAAAGAGGAAATGGAGTGAGCCGACTTTGTAGACCTTGTTTAAATAGGTGTTTTGGGTGAGAGGCCCTTGAAGAAGGCCAGAAGTACCTAGAAAGCAGGACTTATATTCCTTTATGGCTGCCAGATTGTTGAAGAGAGAATATGCAGGTGTAACCACTTCCAAAACAATGCTGGCCAGAGCTCTTGAGAGAGGACCATGGTCTCCTGAAGTGTGGCCCATGCAGGATCATGGACATGGTGACTATCTCTGGCCTAGAACCTAATGGGGTAGAGACCACAAGATAAACCCTGGTGTCAGGGTTGGAAGACAGGGCAGCACTTCTAGTACTGGCTCCTGTGCTATTACATAGGAATCCCAATACCTTTTTAGTAGTGGACTGTTTGAAAGTTTGAAAGACCATTGTTTGAAAGACTCTAGGTTGGAGATATAGCTCCTATGCCTAGCATGCACAGAGCCCTACATTTGGTTCTCCAGTACTACATAACTTGGGCATGATAGTGCATGCCTGTAACCAAATGCTCATGAGATGGAGACAGACGGATCAGAAGTTCAAGTCTATATGGAAAGTTTGAGGCCAGCCTGGGATACATGTGACCTTGTCTCAAAAAGAAAACAAACCAAAATAAATAAATAAACAAGATTCTGCTAAGATATGTGTAAAAAAGCAAATGCCATTTGACAAATTATGTACCCAAAGTACATAAACATTGAGAAAAAGGAACTTAAGTGGCCAGAAATATCAAGAAGGGGAGATGAGTTGTACACATACCGATTTGATGAAATCTAACACTTAACAAAAAGTCATGCTCTGTTTTTTTAATTGTATGGTACTGGGATAAATTAGGACATTTTCACACAAATATTCATGTGTTTGAGCATATTCTCCATGCTCCATTACTATGGGTCTCCCTTCTTGGGGGGGTGGGGGGGAGGTGTTGGTCACCAGCCCATGAAGGCTGAGGGAGCAGAAGAGGCAAGCAGGGTTCGGACAGGTATGAGCATGATGGAAGGTCTTCCAGAGAGAGCTTCCGTGAGACAGCTCTACTTTGTTGTTCCAGGAATAAGGGCTCTTAGGGGTACCAGGAGAAAGAGCTAATTGGTCATGGCACAGTACTTCATTATGTGGGCAGGAAGGATTGATTGGTTATAACACAGCACCTAATTATCATTTGGGCAGGAAGCTAGTGTGGGACTTATGTGCATCCTCCAAACAAGGTCAGGCATCTGTAATCTCAGAGACATTCTCTAACCAAGCCCAGGTAGAGAAAGGGAAGCCCCACTGAGAAAGGAAATCCTCCATTTTGTGCAGAGCTCCGCGAGCTATCTGGACATGGTGGACTTGTACCTTAATAACAGGTTCTCCAACAGCTACCTTGGCTTTCTCTCCACCTCTTGTGGTCCCCTTTCTTCCCCTAGACAATCTCACTTTTACTTTCATATGATATGCACATACATGATTTTATGTATTTGTATGAAGTCTAGAGACCACAAATGAGAGACAACATGAGCTATTTATCTTCTGAGACTGATGTAATTCACTTATTATCGCCAATTGTATCCATTTTCATGTAAACAACATAACTTAAACTTTGATCCTTAAAATATTAGTTCTACAGATTATGTAATAAGCTAGGAAAGAATAAGGCTAAGTAATAAGAATACCAAAATATTTTTATAAATATAATCTTAGCTATGGTTGCATCTATGCACAAACAAAACAAAAATAATTGGTATCCTCGGCTAGTGGACTGTGAGGGTGGTATTTACTGTATTCATTACTTTGTTGACATGAAATTGCTTAAGCAATAAATGAAATCAAACACTTAAAAAATAGGAAATCAGTGGGTGGAGGCAGCAACATCTATTAGAGAATGCTTGAGGAATTTTGCTGTAGAAGGAAGCAGAAAATTGGGTAGTGTCTGAATAGGGGGCAGGCTCTCAGAAGGGAAGGGCTGTTTTGAGATAAGCAGCATAAATACATATCTGAATGCTGATGAGAATGATCTGCTAGGAGGGGAACCTGGTGTCACAGAAAGCAGAGTTGCAGGAGCGGAGGGCTTCCGGAAGGGAGAGGGGCAAAGCTACCCAGGCTTGCAGTTGCAGGGTTGGCTTCTGGGTACTGAAGGGGTGCAAGTTGGTTGGGTACGTGACAGCAAAAAGATGAGGAAATTCTGTTCTGGTTGATTCCATTCTCTCAAGGTCATAAGCAAAATGAGACTTGACTTGAGGATGTAGCTGTTGGAAGAGACTCACAAGCTAATGCAGGGGGGAGGGGGTTCCAGAGAGAACCGAGCATCTACTGACTCTGTAGGGGCAGATGGGAGACAAGCTGTATCAACGATGCCCTCCCTTCTTTTTTCCTTCCTCCCTTCCTTCTTCCCTTCCTCCTTCCCCTTCTCTCTCTCTCTCTCTCTCTCTCTCTCTCTCTCTCTCTCTCTCTCTCTCTCTCTCGATGGGGTTTTACTAGATAGCTACTGCTGGCCTGGAACTTGCGATGTACATTAGGATAGCCTTGAACTCACAGACCTATGCCTGCCTCTACCTCAAGAGTATTAAAAGGCTCAGTCTGTCTTCTTTAGGTAGGTCTTGAGGAAAAAGGGTTGAATTCGGTCTCATACAATTTTCTAATTTCCAAAATGCATTGACTGATTGTTGTTGTCTTTTCCTTTTATGTGGGAACAAGAAGACGAGAAGACACTTGTAGGGAGCTTCCTGAAGTATCCGTTTATGTTTGTGCTTTGAGTGTTTTCATCAGTGAGCAAGACCATTTTGTAGAATATCAGAATGGGTGGTCCTGGATATTGATGGTACCACCCATGATTTCTTCAGCAACTGAAAATGTGTGTAATCTGTGTGAGTGAAGTGGACTTTTTCTTATTTAATGATTGGAGTAAAGATAAGGACACACAGGCTACATGGTCAAATCCTCTCACTGAAGCCATTAATAATGCTTCATGCTGGTGAGGTTTGGATGTGAACATGTTTGAGGATCCATTTATTTTCAGAGGATTGGGAAATAGGGAAATAAAGTAACAAGAGGCTGAGGCAAAAACAAAAATGTGGAAAACAAGACACTGAAACTTGCATGATCGAGAAAAAACATGATCAAGCAGATGTTATCTTTTTTCCATCAAAATGCATATCACATGTAGAATGTGTTTAGCAGAAATGAACAAATGAAAGGTTAGTGTTTTCAGCTAGGACTCCCTGTCTAGTCCACAAATATCCTTGCTGCGGTTTGTAAGATGTTCTCCCATAGACTCAGAGTTTCTTTGGTCTCCAACTGGTGGCACTGTTTTGAAAGGTTATGGAGACTTTAGGAAGTGGATACTTGGTTTGGTGGAGGACGTGGGTAACAAGGGAGTGAGCCCTGAGGCTTTATAACCTGGCCTAATCTCTTATTCGCTTTCTACTTCTTGGTTGCATAGGCGATGTGACCAGGTACCTCATTCTCCTGCCATCATGCCTTCACTGCTATGGTGGACTATATCTTCTTGAATTGTAAGCCAGAATCATTTCTTTGTCCCTTAAGTTGGTTACAATGAGAAACATAACTAATACAGTTGTCATTTCTGTTCCCTTCCTATTCTTGAATATTCCTCTCAGGTCTGTCTCTGTACAGAAGAGCCAGTCTTTCTCTTCCTACTACAAGTTAACACTTGATGCTTTTAGCCTAAGTGATGCCCATCTCTCTGGTAGCCTGCTTCAGACAGCATTGCTTTGAGAGCTGCCATTTTAAGCTCTCTCTGGGTAACACAGAACTGTTTCCCAGAACTAGCCAGATTTAAACCTAATTAACTACAGAGCAAAAATACAAAAAGGTACAAAATAAAAGAAGTTTAATATCCATAGTAATTAAAAAGTCTCTGTGAAACCAATAAAGAACTGCCACTGTTTGTGTGTAAAGTTGTTCAAATGTGGCTTCTAGGACAGCATCCAGTGGTGAAGGGAGACAGAAGAAGGAAACTTCACACTATATTTTTGAATAAGGCATGAGGATATGAATTAATACTAACTTGATCTAATGTATTCCAAAGTCTTAAAGCATCCATTTATTTAATCAAAAGTATTTATCTAGGGGTTCATGGAGATGGCCCAGTAGGTGAACCTGTTTGGTGCACAAGCCTCATGATCTGGATTTGAATCTCAGCATCATGTAGAAAGCCAGACATGGTAGCAGGAATCTATATTCTCAGTACCTATGTGGTGAAATAGGAGGTGGAGATATAATCATCTAGAAACTCATGGGCCAGCTAGCATGCAGCATGTGCAGAACAACACAGCAGCAGAAACAAAAAAGACCCTATACAAACACCACGGCAAGCAAAAACCAGCTTGTGAAAAACTGTTCTTAACACATGCACATGTTCACACTCACACACACAAAAGAAATACACATATTTAATCATTGAAACAATGGAGTCGTTTAAATAATAAAGCTATAGAAAACTGCATTTTAAAAAGATTTGTATTGATTTTTAATTTTGTTTAAGTGTGGTTAGGGGGTGGTATGTACATGTGAGTGCAGGTGTATACAGAGACCAGAAGAGGGCATCAGTCCCTGGAGTCACAAGTAGTTTGTGAATTGTCTGATGTGGAAGCTGGGTCCTCTGGACGTGAAATGGCATCATATGCTTTAGCCACTAAGCCATCTCTCCAGCCCATAAAACCACATTATAATGCACATGGTACATTATCTTCACAACACGTTGATAAGTGGAAGACAAGGCTATAAAATAGTGTTCCATATGACTAAATTTTGTAGAAACAAAGTAAAATCTTTTTTTTTTTTTTGGCACATACAACTTTATTATATTTGATTTATGATGCAAAAGCTCAATGTACATTTCAATAGGAGTTGAATCTCATTAATGAAATCATACTTGTTCCTCCAGATACTGAGGATCTCACAGCTCCCATTGCAGATATAGGCCACTGCACTTACTCACTGATGGTTTTGTATAACCAGCTGTGTTTCAACACTCAGTTTTGAGTAGTGATTTTATTTGTATATGGAATATAATTGAGATTTTTATTTTTATTTGCACTGCTACTTTACTGAAGTTATCTTTTTTTTTTATTAGATCTTTCATTTACACTTCAGATACCATCCCGTTTCCCCATTCCCCCCCCCCTTAGAAAACCCCTATCCCATGCCCCCTTTTCCTTTTTGCATTTATACATTTTTTTAAGAAATGTTAATCATAGGCTTTATGAGTTTGGTATTGTTCAATCAGAGGTGTAACCCACTACCCAACCTAGATATATCAACTATCTTTGACTGGTGGAGATACATGAACATCTGCTTCCCTGTCTCCCCCCTCTATCTCTCTTTCATCACCTAGCTTCTCCTCTCCTTCTTCTTCTCCTCTTCTTACTCCTTTTCTTCCTCTCAGTACTCCTCCCACCTTAGCTCCTCCTACACATCACCCTTCCTGTTAAAAGGAAACTTTTCTCTCAAAATACAATTAGAGCATAATTATGCCTATTTGTACCAGTGAGGTACAAGATAGTCCTAATACCCAGTCCATCCTTTTGTTGACTAACCAGCACCTCTGTCATCTATCCTAACTAAAACACTTAGTTCTGAACCTGGCTTTTTCCTTGGCTTTAGGATGAATGTCAGCTGATGACCATACACTCAGATCTTTTCTCTCAAAGTAAATAGCTATAAGTTTTCAACCCCATCAGAAATCCAGAATGACTGAGTTGACTATAATTGTGGGAAGCACAAAGCATAGCTTCTAACACTTAGCCAATTTATAGAGACCTCTGAACACCTGGACACTCGCTCTACTTCAAAACGTTGGAGCATCTGTTCTTCTGCCTTCTGGCCCAGACAAAGTAAAATCTTTATGTATATTTTTTTACTCGTCGATTCATTCTATGGCAGATTTGCCAACAAAATGTATCAATGACAATTTTTTGGCTAGAGGCATTGAGCTTATCCTCATGGTCAACTCTCATTTATCAGCATAAAAAGCATAGAACTGGACACAAGTGAGTGTACAGTGAGAGGGACTAAGGGACATATTAATCACCCTCCCAGTTATCCAAGATCTGACTTCTTAGATTGGGTCAACAGAAAGCAATGTTCCTCAAACATCAGCTTAATCCCCTGAAGAAATGCTGTTGCATAGCTATGTGTAAATATTGGACCAGTGACTCCCATTAAGATGATGTGAAGAACATTTGTTCTCTCTTTTGCAGAATCATACTTACAATCATTGGCCTTTCGGTAAAGCAGGGTTCCAGGGGCATTGACACAAGAAATAACGTTTTCATGAGCTTTCACCACCTAGGAGTACAAATCTCAGGGCACCTCTTACATCCTTTGTTGTCTCACCTGCCAGGATTAACAAAGGTAAAGACCTGGCCACCTATCTTATATAGCCAGGCACTATCCTTTTAGCTGGCGCATTATGCACACTTTTGATTTTACTTTTAAAATTAAATTGTGCATCTGCATGCATGCATGTATGTGTTTATGCATGTTGTGTGAGTGCACACGTATGTTGGGAGAAGTTCAGGTCTTTTCCTTGAGCACTGGAATTACAGGTGGACTACCAAAACCACCTCATATTCATGTAGGTGCTGGGAATCGAACGCCAGGCCTCACACTTCAGTCCAGTCAGTCACTTCTCTAGCCCCTTGCTTTAAACTTTTAAAGTCTTCTGTCATGGATTTTTTTTTCTTTTTTTCTTTTTTCTTTTTTCTTTTTCTTTTTCTTTTTTCTTTTCTTTTTTTTTTTTTTTTTTTTTTTTTTTTTTTTTTTTTTTTGTCAATTCCTCCCAAATTTGTTGGGAGCCGACTTTTAGCAGAAAGCGGCTATCAGCTTTGTAGCCATCTTGAGCCATATACCCTGACATGAGACTTGGATTACAATAGCCTACAACAGCTGAGCACACTCCGATAATCTTGGTTTAGATACACAGGACTTTCCTTGGGTGAGATTAAAGGTGTGTGAGATTAAAGGTGTGTGACTTAAGAGTGTGACTTAGAGATCAGATTTAGAGACAAGACCTAAGGGCATGATTAAAGGCATGACCAAAAGGCATGGCTTAGAAGTGAGACATATAAAGGCGAGAGGCAGACAGAAGACATCAGGTGAGAGAGAATCAGACTCTAGAGAGAATCAGACACAAGAGAGAATCAGACACTTTAGAGAGTACAACTTAGAGAACAATTTGGAGTAACAGAGATTCAGACACTAGGAGTAGGAGTAGACATTAGACACTCGGAAGAGAACAACAGGAGTACAACTAGGAACTAGGAACTAGGAACTCAAGACTTGGGACTTGGACTAGGAAGAGAGACTGAAGAATAAATGGGATTGAATCACACTCTGTCTGCTCTCCATTCTTCGAGTCGGTCCTCTTGCTGAACCCCGACCCGAGGACTGGAGCAGCAGCTTGGGCCGGGATATAGTGGCCACCAAGCGTGGAGTGGAGAGGGCCTCAACATTTTTGGCTGCCCAAAGTGGGGCAGCTCGGGCCTCACCATTTTTGGCACCCAAACGTAGGCTAGTATGGTTCTCAACACAAATTCATCTTTAAAATAAAGGGGAAAGTTCTGAGACTTTCAGATATTCTATAATAAATAAGAAAATTGGAAGTGCTTTCAGCTGTGCACATGTATTTATCATTTCTGGGTTTAAACAGTTGTCCTTGTGGTCACCTGTGTTTCCTGTGTGTTAACCTTTTATGTACATGAGCCCAGCCTATGGTTCCCATTGAACTTTTACTGTAATTTCATTAAGAAACCACTGGTCAAACCAGTAATTTTCCAGACAGCATATTGTTTTAGAGACTTTAGTGACATATTTTTCTAACTAAAAGGAATATTGTTAAAAAAGAAAAAAAAGAAAGAAAGAATGAAAGAAAATTTCAAATCTAGACAAATCCCATTCCAATTTTTAAAAATTACTACTCATTTCTTCTGTTCCGTTGAGAGAAGCCATCAACTCTGAGAACACTGCATGAAGCTGGAATACTGGATTCTCCTGAGGGCTGCAGGGTGAGGAGACTAAATGACCTTTTCCATTCCGGTGGGGAGTGGGTGACTGTTGTAGGTCAGGATTGAGGTCACTGGCTGGAAAGTTACAAACAAAGTCATAATTTTGGCTGAGGGAAAGTAAACTTGGACTACAGACAAAGCCAGTGCTTCCTCGGTGATGAAAGAAAAAAGTTCCCACTTCTTTTCTGTCAATGCAAACCCTGGACATAATCAGCAGTCTGGATGGTCAGGGTTTGCCCTGTTCTGGAGACTGGTGTGCATCACTCATTGCCCGTGTGTGGTCAGCATGAAGCTACTGGTGTCTGGGACATGTCTGGAAAAGCAGGGGTATTTCTCAGGAAACAGAATTCTGAGCTGCAGAGATAGAAGTAGCCCGTGGTGGTCAGGAACATTTGTCCAGAAAGGCTAAAACCTAGGACATACTGACTGCAAATTCTACTTGAAGACCTTAAGTAGTGTTTATTTCCCTTCTTGCTGTGCAGGATCATTCTCGTCTCTGAACAGGAACCTGCTGGTGCATGCTGTTCATCATGCATGGTGCCGGTGTGGCTTTCTCTAAACCATCCATATTGGCTGGGAATGCTCCTCAGTTGGTAGAGTGTGCATCTAGTGTTCAGTCCCCCGCACTACATCAACCTCAGAGTGGTGGCGTTTGCCTAGAGTCTCAGCACTTGGAGGGAGGAACAGCAGGACCAAGAATGCATGGTCATCTTGAGCAAGTTTGTAACCAATAGATGAGCTCTTCATGTCTGAAATCAACAGTAGTGAAGCCGCTTTGATTAGCACTCTGAGTAGTTACAGAGGTGTGGCATCTTGTTCTCTGATGACCAGCCATCTGCCATGGTCACTGGCAGATAGATTTCTTTTCCTTTTAACCTTACATTCGCAGCCTTTCTTATATCTGTACTGCTAACTTTAGCTTAACCTTTCAATTCGCAAAACAGCCCTTCAGCGTTAAAGTTTGCTATCTTTCTACTAATCAGCCTTCTCAGCTTTCCAGAGAGGACACTCGGGCCAGTGTCCATCTTATGGCATCTTTATGAAGTTGTGCTCATTGTTGGAGGGCCTGTGAGTCAGCACAGATGTCTCAGAACTGGACTTGCCTGTGTCTTTGAGATTGAATGACTTCTGTTGAGCAAAGTTCAGGGAAGAATAGTTCACACACATGCACACAGAGACAACCACCAAGAATATCACTGCAGCACACACATGTGTAACCTGCACGGGCATCAGCACTGGTGCATGCTGTTCATCATGCACCATAGGCACACATCAGTGTGCGGCCATGCTATGCTCCTCGTACCTGGCAGCTAAAACAAACAAAGCAGAGTCATAGAACTACCACAGAACGTCTGAGACACAGCTGGAGTGAGGACGGCAGCTGCAAAGAGGTGCCAACTGCACTGTAGCAACTCTGAACGCACACAGTGCTGCTGCTTCCTATGGGAGCAGGCATGGTGCAAATACACGGAGAAAGGTGTGAAATGAGCTTGGAAAATGGGTTCAACGGAGAGAAGAGATGGGCAAGGATGAGTCCATGGGCGTCCTCACTCTTGGGTTTCTTTTTTTTTTTTTTTTTTTTTTTTTTTTTTTTAATGTGTGTATATCTTAAGCAAAATATTATATCTTAAGTAATTAAAGGCTGGATTAAAAGACAAAAACTCAAGTTGTTAACAAAATATTTAAGAGGAACATGGCCTTAAACTTGTATTTTAAATTGTTTCTCTAGTACAAAATTTATGGGCTGCTGGAAAAAGCACTTCATGGTTAAGAGCACATACTTCTTTTGGAGAGGACTCAAATTAGATTCCAAGCACCCACGTATTGTAGTTCACAACTGCCTGCCTGGACACCAGGAATACACATGTTTCATAGACAGACAGGTAGACAGACATTCAGGCAAAGAACACATATATACAAAATTAAAGTATATAAATGTTTAAAAAAATAAATACAACATTAAATTTAAAAACAAAACAAAAAAATCCATGTTAGGATACTAGGTACATGAAAAAGGCCGGGACACTGCCCACCTGAGGAGTCCCATCTGCTCCTGTGGAGGTCTGGGGTCAGGCACTAAGCCACCACACACTGTCTCCTGTTTCAGAGTCTTCTTTTCCTTGCATTTGCTGAGCTCTGAGTCCACATGCATTTCTGTGTCACCTCTATGGAACTGAACACTAATCACACGAACCTCTAATGAGCAAGGCATAAAAGCAAATAAGGAGACAGAAGTCTCTCAGATTATTAGGGAACCAGTTTGTTTTTCTAGTGGAAAGGATAAGATGAAGTGTACAGAAGTCACGAGAGAGAGAGAGAGAGAGAGAGAGAGAGAGAGAGAGAGAGAGAGAGAGAGAGTGTCAGTCCCTGGCAATTTAGAAGACATTGCTAAGAGGCATTTGTATATTCTGGACCTTTTGGGTTCTCTCTCTCTCTCCCTCCCTCCCTCCCTCCCTCCCTCCCTCCCTCCCTCCCCCCTCCCTCCTCCCTGTATTTCCTTTGCTATCCCTCCAAAGCTTCAGTTTCTAACCGTCTTAACTGCCATTAACTCACACCCAGCATGCTGGGCTATGATACAGTCAGCACACACAGCCCTCCTCCCCTCTCCATGCTGCCTTACTTTATTTTTTCTTTTAGACAACCTCATAAGCACCTTAGGGCTCTTGGTAGAATCCTTCTAGATTTTCCCTAGCCCAGGATACTTGAGGGTAAGTGCTTTCAACTTCCCATCAATCTGCCTTTTGTTGGAAGTTATATTGTGAGGAGGTCTAGACGGGTCCTTTCTAGTGTCACTGTACATTGTCCCCGGAGGTGGGAGCTGGCTTTATCTTTTTCTTGATAAAATTATTATACATATTTATTATGTGTATTTTAAAATCAGCTATGTAAGTAGAAAACAATTGTACATGTATTAGGTGTGGTTTAAAAAAACAAGTATAAATACAGCTTAGTGTTCTTCCTTTCACTGCAGATGCCCAGAGGCAGGCGTCCCTGAATATACCACATCTGTCAGTGAACAAAGTGTATGCATTTGTGGGGGTGGGGATCACCTCAAAAAACAAAGTGTAGGGGACACACTGCAGGACACCTTACATTTTTCACTTCTTTCCAAGGTTCTCAGTCCATGTAGGAAATCATTAAAAACAAACCAGCAATAGTCCATTGTAGAATTAATTATATCTGGTAATGACAGGCTCATACATCTTCAGTGAGTTACTATACTCACTAATATTTATTCCATGAAATCACTTCATTAAATGTGCTCCTACTGATAACCATTCACATTTTAGCTTCGGGTTGTTTCCAACCATAAGCAATTTATTGTGGAAGTCTGGATTTTCATAGTTAGCTTAACCATTTCCCATAAAGATGGACAGGATTTTTAGGATGAGGAAAGAGTTGGATAGATACCCCTTCTCTCCTGACTTAGGAGAGAACTAGGTGTGGAACGGAATGTAGTTCCTTCCACAAATCCCTGGCTGATGCCAGTCAGTTAACTACCCAGCACTGATGCTCCTCAAACCCGAGCTGTAGTTGGTATGGACCAGAATGCCTTGCAGGAATGCTGGGTGGGGTCCCACTCCTGTTCCCCTGGGCCATGCTCAGCATCCAGAAGGGAGCTGCCTACTGGATTCTGAATGAAGAAGAGAGTAATCCATTCTGGAGACTGGTGTCAGAGAACTGATGGGGTTGAGGACATTTATCCCCAAATGGCACCTCAGCATCTAAGAAAACAGCATTGAAGACAAAAGCAGGGCTGGACGGTGGTGGCACAGGCCTTTAATCACAGTACTCTGGAGGCAGAGGCAGGTGGATCTCTGAATTGGAGGCCAGCCTGCCCTGCAGAGTGAGTTTTAGGACTGCTACCACAGAGAACACCCCCCTCCTCTAGAAACACCAGAGGGAGGGAGGGAGGGAGGGAGGGAGGGAGGGAGGGAGGGAGGGAGGTCAGACAACTCACATTTGAGAGGTGTCAACCAGGTTAGGGAGTCCGACAGACAACAGAATCAGAACAACCAAGACTTGCTAAGTCCCCACACCTGTTCTGCCCCTTAGCTGGCACCTGCTTCAGTCACTATTCTCTACCATTATACACAACTTCTCCCAACCTGACCGAAAACACACAGGTCTGTGTGTAGCTTTTAGGTCTTTATTTCCTTTCCGAGATTCCAGGTTTACATTAAATAAGTTAGTATCTTTGTCTCATGTTATAAATGCTTCGACCGTGAACCTAACAGAAGACAAAGGGAAAAATGAATATGTACACAACACACACTCCTGCTGGCTACACAATGGCCTAGAGAAAAGGCTTGATCTTAGAGCTTTGGAGAATTTGCTAACGCCCATCACACACTTGAGTGAAGACCTCCTCCGTGAAGACGAAAAGTAGATGCCCTTCAGGATGACCTTCTACAGCTAATACATAGTGGCACTTCTAGAAGCTTCCCTAAATCTGCATTTCCCCCACAGTGAGGTGTGACTCTTCAGCACAGTTCTCTGGCTTACCCTCCTGGCCTAAATCCTTTCAGTCAGAGTGCCTCAGCAGCCTCACATCGCAGAGGCTCTGAGCACCAGAAGAGGCGTGTCCCCACAGGTAGGGGTCAGAAGCTACCTAGTTTCAGGACAGAGGTGCAGAGAATCTGAATGTTGAGCCTTATTAGGGTCTACTGAAGATCACCAACCGCAATTAACTGCAATTTTGTGAGACTCAGTTCTTTCCAAGAAACATCTAACAACTGAGGCAGGGCAAGCGCCAGCTCTGGGCTTTTACGTGTTGAGGACTCAAGCGGTTTTCATCTTCCCACGCTGTCTCGGGCTGGGTGCCCAGAAAGGAAACCCAGGCACCCCATTCCAGGCCTCTGTCTCCCGCACCCTATCCTTCGCAGCTTGTGCTCTACTGGACTGGAGATTTCCAAAGCCTGACTCGATCCCTCCCCAGTTCAGATCCTTTGCTGCTTTGGGTGGAAGGCTCGTCGCTGCGTTAAAAGGCAGAAGCGGAGAAAGTTAGAAAGTTGCGTTTAAACTTTAGGAGTTGCGTCACGGCAGTCTCTTGGAGAAAGCTCCGCCGAGCGGGACGGATTCTTTGCAACTTGGAGGCGCCGGGCGTGGGGAGGAGGCGGCGCGCGGGGCGGGGGCGCGCGGGGCCGGGGTGCAGGCGGGGACGCGGGGTGACGCGGCCCCGGGCCGCTCTACACACAGGGGCTCTCTCGGCTTCAGGCAGAGTCCGGCTACACTGGGCTGGGAGCCCGGCGGGACACTGACCGGAAGGCTGGCAGCCCGCGGACGAGCCGCGCTGGGGGGCCGAGGCCGGGGTCGGGGCCGGGGAGCCCCGAGAGCTGCCACAGCGGGATCCAGGGGGCGCGGAGGAGCCATGGCTGCCGGCGGCATCACCTCGCTACCCGCACTGCCGGAGGACGGCGGCTCCGCCTTCCCACCGGGCCACTTTAAGGACCCCAAGCGACTCTACTGCAAGAACGGTGGCTTCTTCCTGCGCATCCATCCCGACGGCCGCGTGGACGGCGTCCGCGAGAAGAGCGACCCACACGGTGAGTCGCCACCTCCCACTCGCGCGCATGATCTAGACCACACTTGCCCTCGGGGATCTTGGGACACTGAGATGCGGCTCCCCTCAACCCCTAGGCACTGCGGACCCACCCTCAGGAACAGGGTCCCCATCCTGCACCTCCTCCCGCAAATCCAGGTGGGCTGACTCCTTAGTCTCTGGTCCCTCAGAGACCACCTGCTGCAGCCTGGATGCCAGGATACTTGAAGGGTCCGCGGCTCCTGGGGGTTGGGAGTAGGCGTGTCTCAACCAGGGCTCTGGAGGTCCTTGGGATCCTGCAGTCACCCAAGGAAAGGGGGGCAGGACGAAATGTACTTCAGCTGGAAACTCTGCCCTTCAGTTCTGACTTGGTGACCAGAGAGATGCGGCCCTTCCTCTGACAACTATCACATTCTCCACCCACCCAGGGTCTCCAAGTTATTCCAAAGAGGAAAGCTAAGGGAGGCCAAACAGACAAGAGACTAGCAAACCAATCTGTGACTTCCTTAGTAAAGCAGACCTTGTTTCAGCGTGAAGCGCAGATCCCTTGACGACATTGAAGTAGGGGTACCTACCTTGCAGTGGGTTGAAGTTGAGATAAGAATTACAGTTTGAATTTTTGTAATAAAAATATACCAGGTCATGGATATAGGTCAGGAAACAATACTGTCCTAAATCAGTAGGTTCAACTTTAAGGGCTCCTAGACATCACCTGCAGCGTTTGCTGTCGCAGATTGGACCCGTGTTGAAACACCACATTTCTGAGTTTCTATTCTTAATACTTGTCCAGGAACCACACTTGAAAAGCCACTGGCTACAAAAAGCCCAAGTGGTCTACTTTAGGCCTGTGAGTATTGGAGGTGAGAGAGATGACTTGAGTGATCCTGGTTAAAGCATTCATTTTTAGGGGTTCAGATGGCGGTCTGGCTTTCTGAGGGGTGTTCTGAGGTCCTGAGGTCTTCATCCAGTAGCTCTGGCTTTAAGATGCACAGGGAATTCTAGTCATTATGCAAGGAGGAGAAAGACCAGAAGCCCCACGAAAAGAAGCTGCCCTGTGAATGTGACATATACACTTTGATATTTGCTGAGTGTATTTAAAGCATAATAGGACATTTAACTGACATAAAATATAAAAGCTTTACATTAATGAGATAGAGTGATTTTCAACATACTGTATGATGTTTAAAAATACCTATCTCATCGCTTACATTTTTAAAGATGAAACCTTATCTGGATACTTTCCTATCCCTTTAAAAGGTGGCACGATGTTTTTTCTCTTGTTACTACCAGTATCACCGCTGTGTCCTCACAGCAGAACATCTTGTCGCTCCTTCTTGCTTCTTGAGTCCAGGGCACTACCGGATTATGTGTCTATTATTTGTTTCAGGCCTGCTATCATTTAGAAAATGTTATCAATCAAAAAGATGCCTGAAAGCTGTTATGTGAACTAGAGCCATTTCTCTATTCTGCTGTAGAGTAGATGGTAAAAGATGTGTCTTTGTCTCTGAGCTTCGTCTGCTGTTGGCTCAGCTGCTAGGACAAGCTCATATGTGTTCCAAGTGGTTTTAGTTTTTTCCTGAAGCACAAGTAGTTTGAAGAGCTTGTTTCATGACTTAGGGACAGAAGTATCTTCCAGTCCAGGTTCTGTTTGGAACTTTACCTGATGCTTTTGTTTTTGAATGGTGCTTTAGTTGCAGAATTATTTTTTCTTTGAAGCCTTTTGCTTTATAATAAGACAGAGGTGAGTGGGGAATAATTCTGGATTGTATAATATATTGCCACCCTGTTAAAACAGCTGCTATGTCAAGAGGTCTTTAATTTTTGTTATTGTTGTTTGTTGTCCTCTTCTTCCTCCTCTTCTTCCTCTCCTCTCCTCCTCCTCCCTTTCTTTTTGGTAGGGCCTCCCTATGTAGCCCAGGCTGGTTTCAGACTTGAGTTTCCTGCCTCAGCCTCCTGCCTTCTGAGTGCTGGGATTAGAGGTCATTTGCCACCATGCACAACTTAGTTTGTACTTTTGCTTAACATTTCTTTTTCAGCTTTATTTTGTTTTATGTGCATGAGTGTTTGCCTGCTTGTATGTCTGTGCAGCGCCTGCATGCAGTGCCTGTGGAGGTCAGAAAAGGGCGTTGGATTTCCCAGAACTGGGATTAGGATTATTGGGAGCCATCATCATGTGTGTGAGTGCTGGGATCTGAACCTCTTTGGGAGTAGTGAAAGCTCTTAACTGCTAGCCCATCTCCCGATTTTGTAGTCTATAACTAAGTGATTCTCGAATGGAGTATTTTGGCAACTGTTAGAGACATTTATAGACATCATAACCTTAAAAGGGCACTTCCCATATTTAGTGAGGGCACTCCTGGTGTTTAATAGTGTGCATCCCTGGTGTTTAATGAGTGGCATTCCTGAGTATTTAGTGGGGGACCCTCCTGTGTGTTTAGTTGGGGAGCATTCTTGGGAGAAACTCCTGGGTATTTAATATGGGACACTCCTGGGTTTTTAGTGGTGGGCACTACTAGATATTTAATGGAGTGGGGGGTACACCTGTGTACTTAGTGAGGATGTACTCCTGGGTGTTTAGTGGGGCGCATTCCTCGTTGTTTATTGGAAGGTACTCCTGGGTATCTAGTGAGGGGCATTTAATGGGGGGGGGGGGCAATCCTGGGTGTTTAGTGAGGACACTCCTGGGTCTTCAGTAGGTAGGGGCCCAAAATGCTAGCCATCCTGCTGTACTAAGGGTGTGCACCCGACTAAACCATTCTAGAACTATGTAACTTCCTAACTTTATCATTAGCAAAGGCAGATGCTCGCAGTCAGATCCTTGCTGATGACCAACTTGTCCAGAGGACATCTACTTCTTGACAAAAGCACCAACCTAGATCACCTTTGTGTGGTCTTATGTGGACATAACCTTATGTTCAGCATTTTTTCCTAGCATTCGGAAAGTACACTGATGGTCCAGCAGATCGTGAGGCTGAAGGGTGGACAAAGTGGCAGTATCACCTCAACCGTACCCTTCCCCAAACAAACCGAGGAATAAGAGTGGTCTCAGTCCTCAAGGTGTCCAGTTGACCACAAACTATGTCACCCGGGATTTGTTCCTTTCTGTTTAGATCTCTTCCAAGGTGCAGAGAGCTCTGAAAAGTGGATACAATCTGATGGTGCCCGTACAGGTTGGTGTTGATGTCAGCTTGGGAGACGCTGGAGTCAGGACAGAGAGAGCCAACCTAAGAAAACACCTCCATAAGATCAGGCTGTGGGCCAGTGGTCCTCAACATACCTAACACTGAGACCTTTTAATACAGTTCCTCATGTTGTGGTGACCCCCAACCATAAAACTATTTTCATTGCTACTTAATAACTGTATTTTTCTCCTTTTATGAATCATAACAAATATTTTTGGAGATAGAGGTTTGGCAAAGGGGTCATGACCCACAGGTTGAAAACTTTAGGTAGATCTGTAGGGCATTTTCTTAACTAGTGATTGATGGGGGAGGGCCCAACCCATTGTGGGTGGTACCATCCTGGGCTGGTGGTCCTGGGTTCTATAAGAAAACAGTCTTAGCAAGCCATGAGGAGCAAGCCAGTTAGTAGCATCCTTCTATGGCTTCAGCATCAGCTCCTGCCTCCAGTCTCCAACCCAGTTTAGGTTTCTGCCTTGGCTTCCCACAATGGACTGTGATCCAGGATCTGTAAGCCAAATATAAACCTTTTTCTCCCCCAAGTTGCTTTGGTCACAGTGTTTCATCATAGCAATAGTAACCCTAACTAAGACAGTGACTGAATGAAATCTCAAGTGCCACAGAGTTCTGGAAGCACGCTTTGAAGACTGCGATCTATACAGTGGCTGCTAGGGAGGTGTGGAGTGCAGTTCAGCTACAGGAAAATGAGCAAGGTGAGGGCTGGTGTGGAATGTCCTGGAAGGGAGGCCAGCGATGACAACCAAACACAGGGATTTCCAGGTTCTCAGTGATGCCCACCTCCTGGCAGTTTCCCAAGTTCTTTTCACTCAGAGGGGTCTATTTTCTGAACCTTTTCACTTAAAGGCCTAGAAGATCTTTATTTGACATGGGAGTTATGATAAAAGCAAGGAGCTGCAAGAGGTCACAGTCTGCTTCTCCTGCACATGTGCTGTGTACACACCTTCCCTTTGGCATCCTTGGTTTTGATCTCTGAAAGCCTCTTCTGAGGTCCCTGGGATGTGCTACATTGAGTGTCTGCTCTATAGCCTTAAGGGGGGGGGGGTCATGTGAAGTGTTCCAGGAGAAAGAACATTTTTATCCCGAGCAGCACGTATGGCATATGGAGGAGTGTGAGATGTGGGTTGCTGGTGGACATGCTAACATTAAATCTATTCCAGATGCTCTGAGTTAGAGGAAATGAAGGTAATTAGAAATGCTGGACCACCCTGGGCTTCTCCTGACTACTCATTGGTCACAATTCTCTGCTTCCAGGCATCGGGGGACCTGAGATGTGCAGAGGTTGATGGTTAGCCCACACTCACAAGAAGTGGGGGGGGGGGGGGTGACAGCCAGGTCAGCCTGCCTCCTGTACTCTTTGCCACTCGACGCATTCCACATGGCACCAAAAATAAAAACATGGATTGTGAAATTCACAGATCTCATTTTGTAGAAGCTCAGAGAAGCAGCCAGTGGCCTGAGTTACCCTCCTGATTCACTCTCCTGACCCAGCTTCTTGCCCACTTAGCTACTGGCCTGCGAGGCCTGCCTCTATAGCCTCCTTGCCCTCTCCCATTTTGTGGTCCTGGTACCCTTTGGATGCCTGTGGCTCTTCCTCAGTTTCTGGACACTGAGGGCCAGATGCTTTGAGGGCACTGTGAACCCACTCTTGCTGTTTTGTGAGAATTCTGGGCAAAGTAGCCTTAGCTTTTCCTGCCCCCTGTAAATGCATCCATTCATTTAATGGTTCTAGATGCTTTGGCCTTCCCCTCCTCTGGTCATATCTGGCAAGTTATTCCTGCCAATTTGCCTTAATAAGCATGGTATTTACTGTAATGCTGTTTGTGTGCAGTAAACAAATGAGGTCAGACTCTCAGCTCATTAATCCTGGAAATCATGTAATCTGTACAGCAATGAAAGGACAATTCATGAGTCACAGATATTACCACACCTTAGGAGTCTTTAAAGATGAACTTCATGCCAAGTGACATCAGCCTGAAGGAGGCAATAGCCCCCTCCTGATGTGCCCTGAGGGCTTTTGTTGGATTTACACAACATCCATTATGTAACCAGACTTTTGACACTATGACAATCTCTCTGATTTATGTCATGGGACATAGACAGACATCATTTTAAAGTTCAATTTGAAAAAAGACAATCTTGTAGATAAAATTAACAAGTGAAGATTCACAGTGATGCTGACAAGTTGCCCTTGGCCTGCTGATGGTGGCATGCAGGGTCTCTCTTGCTGTGGGAGACTGCTCTCCACTCACAGGAGACACTGACAGTCGGATGGTGACTACATGTGTTGGGAGTCTTCTCATCTTTTCCCAAGTCCTGTCTTTGTTGGTTTTCCAACAGTCTTTCCAGGCCTCTTTGGCCTGAAGCACACATCTGTAAGAAGGCTGGCCATGAAATGAGCACATCTGGGGCACACAGCTTAACCCCATTAGCATAGTCTGTCCAAACAAGTGTTTGTGTTGGGTTTTTGTTTGTTTGTTTGTTTGTTTGTTTTTGAGCTTTTTGTATTTTAATGTCAAGAATCCAGTCTTGTTCTTTTGTCATTGTTAAGTACTTAGGCCGTGTGTGTATGTGTGTGTGCGCGCGCGTGTGCGTGTGCGCGCGCACGCTCACGCACGCGCATGTGCACACATGTGTATTTCTTATTTTTAGCAAAATAACTATTTAGCAAAACAACTAGGGAGCCCAGGCCAGTGTTGCTGCAACATACTTGGCAATGAGGATGTCCACACAAGATTTGCCTGTCACATATGCTATATAAAGGTTATGGTGATCTCATGGAAACAAACAGACATCTCACCAAGTGGGGAACTGTTGCTTGGTCAGGCAGAAAAAGCTGCAGGTTTCCACTGGGGAATCCTCTCCCATGAGAAGGATTCAGGGGGAAAAAAACAACCCACCATGAGGTCCTTCAGCTGTGGCAGGCCAGGAGGATGGCACTGTTAGAGGTCCCAGAAGATCCTTAAGAGTCTGGGAGAAGGGTCTAGTGCTAACAGATGGGTGTGTGTGTGTGTGATAGGTAAGCCAGAGCCACACAGTGGCCAGTCTCAGAGTCCCCTGGCTCATAGGTATCAGAACAGGGGCTTGAGATATGGTCTCAAGAGCACAGCAGACAATCCTGGGAGCCATCTACTAAGTTTCAGGGTTTTTTCTTTTCTTTTTTTTTTTTCTTTTCTTTTCTTTTTTTTCATTGTTCCAATGGGTATTAGCTTCAGCTACTAAAGCTCACAGTTTAGGGCTAGTTCATTAGCACATGAAAGTCTGTCTTGGGCTTGACTCATATTGAAGCTGCTTATCCACTTATCTGTGGCCAGCTCCTATCTTGGAAGCATTATATTACTCCAAGTCACACAAAATGGTGTTTGGATTATTCAAGACAGTTTCGTTTATGCTTGTAACAAATTAGAAATAATTCTTATGCCGTGAAACTCTAGTCAAGTATTAGACAGCTAAAATTCACTGTGATTTGAGATGCTTGCTTCTTATGCCCACCATTAGATCAGCATAATTATCTGCCTATCCAAGTTCTGTTTAATAATTGTGGCCAGGGACCTCTCTCTAAGCTGTGTTGTTGTACACTTCTGGAACACAGGAGAGGTTGCGAGCAGGTTGCGAGTTCCTTTTTGAGCCCAGACTGTGGCTCTTAGAAGCCAGACTGGACTGCCCTTAACCCCTGTCAGATTATTTTTAGTCAGAAGAAATGCAGGAACAGCAAGCCAGGATTCAGTGTTTAACTTATGTCTCATCCTAGTAGACCTCTGTGTGTCTTCCCACTCAGTGCAACTTATCCGTTGTGACCTTGCTGCTTGCCCACTCGTTCATAGCAACGTGGAATGTGTGTGTGCCTTTTCAAAGAGTTATTGATCCTCAGCTGACCTCTATCTTGGATCGTCCAGTAGAATTCCTCAGTAAAAGTTCCCAATTTTCCAGGGTACTGTGGAGATTAAGGAGATGAAGGAAAACTGGTCAAAACCAGGGTTACCTCCCAGGTGTAATTGAACCATTAAAAAGAATTACCTTTATTTAATTCATAGTTAATTATATTAATTTATAATACAAGTTTATGATTAAAAATTCAAATCACCCCTCCCCCAATGGTTGGTTTATTTGTTTTAAGGGAAATGTGTACAGAGGAGTAAGGATCTGGCCAGGTTCTAGGTTCTGTGAGTTTACTATTCAGGCTCTGTGAGAAGACACTGGGACTCATGAGAGGATCCTGGACATCTCTGTGAGTGAGTTAACGCAGTACATCCTGAGTGTTTGGGGATGACAGAGTGTTTCCCACCGACATCTGCTCAGCTGAGGCTTATAGGCTGGTGTATGTTAAGACACTTGCTCAGACTTCATTCAAAATAATTGTATTGGACAACTTGGAGGCTTTTTTTTTAAAGGATAATAAATGGAAAGATGAATCACTTCTCAGTAAAAATGAACCCTACAACTTTGATCAGCAGTTCTGATTTCTTAAGAACACTTATCACTTTTGCTTTAAATTTGAAAAGAAAAAAAAATATGTACATGTGTATCTGTCTTGTCACTGCATGGTCTCTCTCTCTCTCTCTCTCTCTCTCTCTCTCTCTGTGTGTGTGTGTGTGTGTGTGTGTGTGTTTTAACTGCATGCACACTGAGGCCAGAAGAGGGAGTCAGGTCCGCTGGAGCTGGAGTTACAGATGTGCTGGGGCTGACCTTGGGCCTCTGTAAGAGGAGCACGCTCTTAGTCAGCGAACTCTCTCCAGCCCCAGTGTTTTGTTTTGTTTGAAACAAAAGTCTTACTCTAAAGCACAAACTGGTCTGGAACACTTGGTGATCCCCCTGTCTCAGCCTCCAAGTGCTGGGATGCTGGGATTACTGTTGTGAGCCACAAGGGCCTGCAGCATTTAGGAATTTTTTTTCCTTTAATTATGTGCTGTGGGATTCATTTTCCTCAGGGTTCTGAGAGCTATTTGTTCTTTCTCAGATGTTCTAACTCTGAAGTCCATTATTTCCTTTGATTTTACTTGCTTTCCATTTGGTAAAATCATTTTGAGCTCACCCTGGCCCTAGGATTCTGTGCCCATCACTGGGAAACTATCTTCCAGCTCAGACATGTGGCCTTCCCCTGCTTGCCACCCTCCTATGACATGTGACACTATTGCCTGCCTCTGGCTTCTTGGAATCCTTGGATTTTATTAGTCTACACTAAGAGTTCGTATCCTCTGCCCAGCTGATTTCCTGGATGCACTCTTGTGTCTGGTCTTTTGCTTTGCTTTGCTTTTGCTTTGCTTTGCTTTGCTTTGCTTTGCTTTGCTTTGCTTTGCTTTGCTTTGCTTTGCTTTGCTTTGCTGCTTTGCTTTGCTTTGCTTTGCTTTGCTTTGCTTTGCTTTGCTTTGCTTTGCTTTGCTTTGCTTTGCTTTGCTTTGCTTTGCTTTGCTTTGCTTTGCTTTGCTTTGCTTTGCTTTGCTTTGCTGTTCTCTGTCTCTCTGTTTCTCTCTGTTTCTCACTGTTTCTCTCTGTCCCCCCGCCCCCCCCTTTCCTGTGTAAGTTCTAGAATTTCTTCAGCAGGTCCTTTTTAGTCTCATGGGATCCCCTGCCCCTGTGTTCCACTGTTCTTAGGACAGGCACCCTGCCGTAGCCTCAGTATAACATGTCACTAGCTCAGAGTGGGTTCCCTTTCCTCATTACATATGTGCGAATGTTTACACTTGGTTCTGTCTCCCAGTCTTTGGGGTTCTTGTTTGCTTTCTTGGTTCCTCCTGCTGCTTTCCTGAATTATTAACTAGACCAGTTGGTGTTCTCAGATATGGCTGTGTTAGTTTCATTTCTGTTGCTGTGTCAAAATACCCGACAAAAAGCAACTTAAGGACTAGAAAAAGGTTATGTTATCTCACGATTACAGGTTAGCAGGGAGATAAAGGTGGCAGGACCTTAAAGCAGTAATCAGATTTTGTCCACAGGTGAGCAGAGAGAAGTGAAGCATGCAAGCTCAGCTCACTTTCCTGACACTGCTACAGTCTGCGACCTAGAGCCAGAGGATGGTGGCCCTCAATTTTAGGCTCAATAACCCTCTCACATCAATTAACATAAACAAGGTAGTCCTCACAGACACGCCTACAGACCTGGAGATTCGGACAATCCCTCACTGAGACTCCCTCCTGTCAATGTAACCTCATCATCCCCATGACCTTCAGCATCTTCTGTCTCTTGTCAATTGTCGATATCCCCAAGACTGCTGCAGTTGATGCCTTGATGTCTCCAACATGGTAGATACACCTCTCTTTCCACAGTTGGACTCTCCTAATATAATCTCAGTTTTCCAAAGACTCTGTCTCCTCAATTTGCCTCTAGCCCCCTCCTCCCATTTGTACCTTTATCATTCTCTGGGAAAATCCAGTATAACCTACCTCAGCAGCCCCCTGTGACCGCTTCTCTGTCTTCCTGAGGAGAGCTTATGGAGTCCATGGTTTTTGACTCCTGCCCGACTGGAGAGGCAAACACTTTTATTTATCTGATGGTTTATGTGTCTGTGTATTGAACTGAATCTGGGAACACTTTGAGGTAAGGAGTGGGTCAGAATTTCTTAATCCACCTTCACACACAGTGGCCATGTGTTAATCATTCACCCAGCAAGCTAGCCAAGGCTTTCCCCCTGCCTTCCTGCCTCCTGGCCATGCCCCTTTCCTCAGTCAGGCTGGCCTTTATAGCTGGAACCCCATCTCCTTTCCCTCCCAGCCCAGCTCCTGTGTACCACCCACAAATCAGTCAGTTCTCTGAGTTGTCATTACCCTTCCCAGTTGGATTGATCCAAGAAGGGATTTTTAAAACACTGAAGTAATCTAGACACTTGTGGTTCCCTAAGTACTTCTGCGTGTTCTGAGAGTCTGAGGTTGAGCTGCTCCTATGAGGCTCCCTGTGGCTCAGCTGCTAAATTTGGGGTCAGTGTGAGGTTTATGGGTGGAGGGGTTCAATCAACCAGCTTGTCTCCCTCTCTGTTCTCCCTCCCTCCCTCCTTCCCTCTCTCTACTTCTCTCCCTCCCTCCCTCTCTCCATTCTTCCCTCCTTTCTTTCTAGCCTTCCCCCTTTCCATCTCATTGTTTTTACTTTGAGCTAGGTGAGCGTTCTGCCACAGACTGTATCTAAGGACCAGAATGTTAAAGCACCATGTGACATGTGAGGGATGTGCAGTGTGAGTTGCCATGGAAGCCCTGCAGTTCTTGTCCAGGCACCTTTCTCATTAGCCGGAGGAAGCAATGCTCCCATGGAAGGCTTTCTCCCCAGCTCTGGAAGAGAGACTCACTGCTTCTATTTGATCTTGAGGCTCAGCCCCAGAACTGCTCCCTGGCCTCTCACAGAGGAAGCCAGCAGATCTTTGTGCCCAGTGCCAGAATGCATCACCATAATCTCACTGAGGAATGTAGACTGGGGCTGGGGGAGGGGGTGCATACTTGACTCAGGCACCTTAATGGCTAAGTCACTCTTCCTCCAAGTGGCAAACCACAGATCACTTCATAAAGGAGGAGTGAGGACTGTCTGGCACCCTTGTTGGTGTCCTTTTTGGTTGTGAGGAAATGGCACAGATAGCTTCACCCAGATTTACGAGCCAGTATTCATCATAACAATCTGCAAAACTCTTAGAAGGACCAAGCTTGTGTGACAGAGTGAGTCAGGCTCTTTGTAATGGGATGTCTGCAGGGGAGGGTGGGGGAGAGAGGGCTGAATAACCATCCCTGAATAACTGTCTCCTCTGCCTCCTCTGTAAGCTGAATCATTTTATAAACAGGAAACAATTCATAGGTTTTGTAATGGTCATTATACAAACAGGAACTGGAAGAACATGAAACAGCGGAGCAGTACCTCCATCTAAAGGTTCCTTTTCAAGGGACAGTAATGGGATGTGAAGACAAGCTGTACACTTATTAAAATTGTTGGAAAACAAAAATTACTTTGGGGGACATACTACCTGATGAGCAGATTTTGTAATTGAATTAGAAATAAATTTCTCTGCCACATGTAAGTATTGTGTATTTCATATAGTATCTTTTGGGGTTTTTTTTTGTTTGTTTGTTTTTGTTTTTTTGAGACAAGGTTTCTCTGTGTATCTCTGGCTGTCATAGGATTCACTCTGTAGACTAGGCTGGCCTCAAATTCAGAGATCTGCCTGCCTCTGCCTCCCAAATGTGGCATTAAAGGTGTGCACTACCACCATCCAGCAAATATAGTAAGTATCTTTAAAAACAATACCTGGTATGTGTCTTCTTTCATCCTATTTTTTCTATTGTATTTTAATGAAGTTTAAAATTTTTCTTATAGCTACTTCTAACCTTGGTCTCATTTAAAGGCACTGTGTGTATGCTGTGTGTGCATAGGTTGCACATAGATGTTGCATGGCATGAGGGTGTGTATGTTGGGGAAGGTAGTATTTACTAACTGGCTGGTGGAGACTCAAGAGGAAAGGCCCTTTTGGTTTTGAGTGTGCTGGTTCTGGGGCGGTATGTTCTTGCACTTGCATGGTTGGTATTTTTCTGTTGCTTTCCAGCTTAACAGAAATAGATATTTTAAGATCCTTTGTCTAAGTCACATTTAACCTTTCCTCTTTATGTAAGGACTCTTAACCTTATTTCTTATTTATTTTTATATCAGCTATTCAAAACCCAGAAACACAGAATTGGAATATAATTCAAGAGTGATTGGAAAGGCAGTCTTGCTTTGGTTGAGTTTACCAATACATGAAACATGCTACAGAAGTTGCTGGAATTAAAAGTAACTACTGAGATACCCTCAGCTGTCACAGGGCAGGAAAATGAGGCACATACTGATTTCTGAAGGGTTAATACAAAGGCTGTGATGGACTCGTGGATCGGTCCAACCTTGTTCAGATAATGGAATTCCTACAGATTCCCTCCTCCCTACAGAAGAGGAAGAGGACCATACATTTACTCAGTATTGAAATTTTTGAGGGCATGCTCTTTTTCCTCTTTAGAAATAGAGTTATTTCAATCTCAAATACAAACTTAATGAATCAAGGATCATTCCACATTTTACAGGTAAGAAAAGATTTTTACTTGTGGCTTTTTAAGCCATGGTCCCTGTCTATGAGAAGAAGCAGTGAATTCTATATTCTAGAATCTTTCTGTTCAGAAGACAGGCCCACAGCAGAGTTCCATGTGACAGAAATGTGAATAGAAACTGGTTTTGTGGCAGTGAGATCCAGTTTCTGATTTTGCTTGAGGTACTGAGAACTGCATTCGTGTTAAGAGTATGGAAATTAAGAATCAAGTCTCAGGGGCTGGTGGAGGAAAGCTGCTATCCTGAAGGTCCAAGTGGCCACCCGATGAAGAGACCAGGACATGGGTCATGAAAACATCTTCCAGAAGCAAAGATAGTTTTCTCTGTTGAAGAGAAGTTTGTCCTTTTTTTTTCTCCTGTGTTATCTGAGTTTGTAGGGGTGAATACCTGGGCATACATCCTAGGTCTTTGAAGTTATAACTTGTCTTTTTGGATGGGGGCTGTGTTAGGCCTAGAGCTAAAGAAAGCCATGTGCCCCCCAACCCCCATTTGTTTCTTTCCTAGGACAGGACCCACCTTGTTTGTTTAGATGTGGCCTGTGACTGCTTTCTCATGGCACTGACAGATGCCTATCCAAGCCTGAGGTTTTTATTGCCTATCCCTTTACAGAGCATTCACTAACCTCAGGTGTCATTTCTATTTTATTTTATTTTATTTTATTTTATTTTATTTTATTTTATTTTATTTTTTGAGACAAGGTTTCCCTATGTAGCCTTGGCTGTCATGGAACTTATGCTGTAGACCAGATTGTCCTGGAACTCACAGAGATATCTGCCCCTACCTGCCTAGTGTTGGGATTAAAGGTGTGTGCCACCATTGCCTTGCTTATTTTGACTTCTTGATCACGGTGTTTCTGCTGTTCCCACTGTTAAATCTAATGCAATATGCTCATGGCTTTTACTCCTCCGCCTTTTAGTCCATGGACAAAATTGCTGTCTCTAGGCTGATCTCTTGGTTTTTTTTTTTAAATATATTTATTAATGATCTAATGTCATGTAATACATTGGAAGTGCATATTCCTCCTAAATGATATAAGGGATAAATGGCAATACTGATTTATTTTTAGCTATTGTTATACCAGGGATTGAACAGGGGGCCCTGTGCATGCATGGGTGGGGTTGCCTGTTTGTCACTGTGACAAAATGCCTGATATGCAGCCACCTGAGGGAGGAAGGCTTTATTTTGTCTCTCTGTTTGGGGAAGTACAGCCCAGCATATTGAGGAGGCCTTGTGGAGGGAGTGGCTCGTGGCTTGGGCAGCAAGAAAGTGGATTTGTTTGCTTCTGTGGAGGCTGATTGGGAAACAATGATTAGGTCTAAATCATTGCTACAACCCAAGGGACCCCTCATCTCCAACAACCCACATCTCCCAATGATGCTTTGCCTCCTAAACGCTGTACCACCCCCCAGGACAGTGTCACCAGCTGGGGACTAAATATTCAAACACATGAGCCTGTGGGGCCTTCGACATTCAAACCATAATATTCTATCTGTGCCTCACAGAGGCTCATGGCCCTCTCATGTTGCAAATGTCATCACAGTGTCTCTGTTCCAACATCATGTAAAGGCCCAAAGCCCAAAATGGAGGAACACACAGAGCAAGGAAAGACTGACTGCAGCAGAGAGAACATATTGTGCCATCCCTGTCTGGTGTCCAGGACTGCAACAGGCATGGGTGGACCCACCTGTCCTGCTCTGGTGCCCAAAGCATATGTCCTTTCTCTTGGCTATACTTAGTACCTACATCTCTCCTTGGTGGATGGCCCACATGCCTGGCATCTATTACATCCTAGACTCTCCACTACAACCAGGCTTCACATGCACAGCTTTACAAAGTGGCCTCTTGGGGCCACCTTATAGGGAATCTGGTGCAGCCTGACCTTTGTGGCTTTCTGGAACTTTAAGTCCCTATGATCTTATAATTCTCACATTTTGCATGTCTGCAAAAACGAGTACCATGTGCTTAAGTTCTGCTGCCAGTTCTGTAGCTTGAACTCCTTCACCACGGTCGCCTTTGTGTGCTTTGATGGCTGTTGTTGAGAGAGAACCTCGACAGTAGCACTAGCTCTTGATGGGTATAGTCTTATGCATTTTGACTCAGTGCTGACTGTACAGTATCTCCTTGCATTAATCTCTTCAGTGGCCACTGCTGCTTTACCCTCAATACTTTATCCCCTGCTTTAATCCAGCCACCCTCCTCTGTATGCCACACTGCATGTATTGCCTGTATGTTCTTTCGCACTACAAATCTGGTTAAAAGAATTGAGCAATAACCATATCTCAGGCTAGATACTACACTGCTGTGAAACTTCCTTCCCCAAACAAATTTGCCTATCATTTTTTTTAAATTCAGCCTGACTTTCTTTTTCTTTTTCTTTCTTTCTTTTCTTTTCTTTTTTTTTTTGGGGGGGATGTGGGCATAAGACAGCAAGATATTTTGCCAGAATGTAACATAAAGGGCCCCTAGTTTCCAGTAGAGCCTTTGCTCCCCTCTGAAAGCTCACAAACCTGGCTTATGATGTCCATTGGAATGCTGGTTTCCCTCATCCTCATCTGAATGGCCCATTAAATCTTGCTTTCAGAACTCTGAGGCTTCTCTAATCTACAGACTTAGACACTGCCATATTATTGCCACAGCTAGTTCCAGAAGCCCGTGAACTACCCCGCCGGGGTTTAGCACAGAGAAGTCTCTCTCTCTCTCTCTCTCTCTCTCTCTCTCTCTCTCTCTCTCTCTCTCCCTCCCTCCCTCCCTCCCTCCCTCCCTCCCTTCCTTCCTTCCTTCCTTCCTTCCTTCTGTTCTTCCTTTCCTCCTTTCTTTCTTTCTTTCTTTCTTTCTTTCTTTCTTTCTTTCTTTCTTTCCTTCTCTTTCTTTCCTTCTCTTTTCTTTTTGTAAGGGCACAGGGTCTTACTATACAACCCCTGGCTTGCCTGAATCTCACCAACTCACTAGATAGCCCAAACTGTCCTTGAATGTTCAACAGTACTTCTGCATCTGCCTCCTAGGAGCTAGGACTTCACATGCTCCATCACATCTGACTAGGACCCCAATTTTTATATTAGTTACTTTTCTTATCACTGTGACCAAATATTTGACAAGAAACACTTTAATGGGGGAGGGGGTTATTTTGGCTCATGGTTTGAAAGCATAGTTTATCATGGCGGGGAAGGCATGTAAGTGTGGCCTGAAGGAGAAGAGCAGCTCAGAAGAAGAGCTGGAAGGCTTGAGTTCTGTCCTGTGCTGGGTTCATGGATGTGGGAGGTGATAGGAGTCAGAGTGGCCTTCTGTTCTTCTCCCTCTTCTTCCTCCACCCTTTATTTTCTCCCAAACTGGAGCTCTTCTTTATCCTAGGTCGGGCCTGGCTGACCTAGGTAGTAGTTGTTAACTGGATTCCTAGAAGGGTAGGCCTCTAGCACAGCTGTGAAGAACTGTCTAGATTAAACTAGCCTCTGAGGATGTCTGTGAGGGATCGTCTTGCCTGTTAGTTGATGTGAGAAGAGCAATCTTAGTTGTGGGTGGGGCTCCCCTGGGCAGGCTCCCCTGGGCAGGCTCCCCGGGCAGGCTCCCTGGGCAGGGATCCTATACTGTGTAGAATGGAGAGGAAGCACTGAGCACCAGCAGGCGTGAGCCTGATGCTGTCTTCTTCCGTTTGTGGATCCAGTGTAGCCAGCTGCTTCAAGCTCCCACCACTGAGGCTCTGCTGCCTCAATGAACTGTAACCTGGAACTGTGAGCCAAACAGTCCCCCAACAACACAGCAACAGGAAAAGAAACTGGTGGAGGAACTGGCTCCTTCTTGAGTGGAACCACTTCTCACTCCATCGATCAGAAACCTTCAGACACCTTCCCCAGAAGTCTACCCCAGCTACTTTCCCTTTGATAGTTGTCCTTGAATGCTGGGTGTGTCAGGCCTTCTCCTGCAGGGTACAGTCAGTGTGATAAGAAATACTCTTTCCTATGGATGAGAAACCAGGATCAAAAGCCCAGCCCTCTGGCCTTTCAGAAGACTGGTTTCTACCTGGAATATCAAGGATTCTGTTGGGCATGGGCCAGCCTGTGGATACCTTGGGAAGAATGAGAAGGCTAAGAGAGAATGGATACTAGAATAAGAAACCTTGTAGTAGGAAGAGGATTTGCAGATCCTCCTCACAGCAACCTTGGGAGCACTACAGCTTGGTCGGGAACACTGCAATTTAACTTGGAGTGCTATAGTTTGGCTGGGAACACTACAGTTTGGCTGGGAGCACTACAGTTTGGCTGGGAGCACTACAGTTCGTGAGCACTACAGTTTGTCTGGGAGCACTACAGTTTGTCTGGGAACACTACAGTTTGGCTGGGAACACTACAGTTTGGCTGGGAGCACTACAGTTTGGCTGGGAGCACTACAGCTTGACTGGGAGCATTATAGTTTGAATGGGTTCATAGGAAACTGAAGTTTTCTTTTTTTTCTTACTGAGGATTGAACTCAGAGCCCCATATAAACTTTAGGTTGTTATTACAAATCCAAATTAGGGTGTTTTGTTTGTTTTTGTTTTTGCTTTTGCTAGACTTTCTACTCAATTTCAACAGCAAAGTACCTAATATTTCTATCAAGACATTTCTTTAGTTATTTATGTATATCCCTTACAGTTCAACTAATTTTTCTTGGAAGGCACTGCAGGTGGTTGTATTACCCAGGGTAGCTTTCTCTCCATTTGTTCATCTGATTTAAAGGAAAAACAGTTGGCATATCTATTTGGTTACACCTATTTTGAATATTTTCCAGACTTGAGTTACTTTTGGCCGTGTTTAATGATGTAGAACTGGAGAGCTTTTGTGTTTCAGGGTTCTGGAGAACCTGGGCCTGTGTGCCACCTCCACAAGGGGACGGGTGTTCCCCGAGCAGTCTGTTTTTCTGGAAGGAGCCTAACACACCCTGGCTGACAGTGAAGCACAGGATCTGCTCTTCAATGAGGCTAGAGAACAGATCCTTTAGAAAGTAGAGTGGTGTTGAAGGTGGCCTGCACCAGAGGCTGCATCTTCTCCCAGGTTGAGAGCGTTATCATGGGTATACCTCAGGTGGCCTTCAGGCCTTGAAAACAGGTACAGGCTGTTTTTCTGAGAAGGTGCACAGCATCTTATCAGGTTCTCCTAATCCTCACAGTTGGAAATATAGTAAGAGGAGAGGGCATAGATGTGGAAAAACTGTGTTCTCACTAACCCATCTAGCTGTCACTGAGATAGTATTTGTGAACTGCATCGCTCTGAACATGGAGTTACTAGATTGTATACTGAGGTGAGCCTTCATGGTGGATGAGTCCATGAGAAAGGGCTCGAGGAACGCTGATTCTCTGTGAATTATGTTTGCCAGGAATGGTGTGGAAGGGCCTGACACTCAGGTAGAGTGTGCAGTTGTATGGGGCAAACTACTTCTAGTGTTCTCAGTACATTGGGATAATGATGGCTGAGAACACTTAGGGCCATCTTTCAGAATAGCTGGGAAAGCAGATTTCTGCATTCTTTTTTTTTTAATTTTATTTTATTTACATTTAAGATGCCATCCCCTTTCCCCATTTCCCCTCCCTAGGAAACCCCTGTCCCATGCCCCCCCTTTCCTTTTTGCTTTTATACAATTTTTTAAATGTTAATCAAAGGATTTATAAGTTTGGTAATGCTCAATCAGAAGCGTAACCCAATACCCAACCTAGATATAAAAACTATCTTTGACTGGTGGAGACCTGTGAACATCTGCCTCCATGCCCCCTCTCTCTTTCTCTCTCTCATCACCTAGCTTCTCCTCTCCTTCAACTTCTCTCCTTACTCCAAGATTTCTGCATTCTTAAAGCCATGAAAGGTGTGTGAGGCGGCTGGTGTACCAGTTAGCTGGAGCTGATGCTACCCACTGCACTCCTGAAGAATGACATGGCTCTGTACAAGTCCACAGGGGGTAAGGACATTTATGGCTGCTAGAGTTTTCTGTTTCATAAGCAAGTCAGGTCTAGTTTCACTTCTTACAGCAAGGGTCTTTTAGCTAAGGTTCTCTGGAAAGGTTCTGCTCAGCTATTGGCTGTTGGAAGGTCAATAAAATTACTCTAAAAAGTTTTGGTCTTGGTATAGTGTCAGTATCTTTTTAGATTTTATTTTAAATATTATTTACAAGTATGCCTCAATGTAAAAAAAAAAATACAAAATAAATTTATTTTAGCCATAAACTGCCTGTTGTACTATTCCATGAGCCACTAGGTACTTGAGGCTCAAAAGTGAAATAAGATAAGGGTTTTATGATTTATATGTATTGTCTGGAAAAGCAAGAAAGAAGTATGTCAATAAAGGTGATAAAATATTTGAGACAGGTGTGTGTTATATAGCCTAGGCTGACCTTGAACTGGAAATCTTCCTTCCCCAGCCTTTTGAGCACTGGGATTAAACATGTGTCTCCAGCTAAGACCAGTACATTTCAATAGGGGAAGTTAGGCATGGATTCAGATAGAAGCACCCTGTGAGCAGAGTGTTAGAAATCAGGAGGTTTTTGCCAGGCATGCCTCAGGAGGCAGGGCCAAGTGTGTTATATCCTGGGAACTGTGATGCATTTAGGACTGCTGAAGTAAGATGAGAAGCAAGAGCAGCCTCAGACTGGATTGGTATGGGTGCTGCGAGCCTTGCCGAGTGAATTGTTGTTCACTGTAAGGCAGTAGGGGATCTACTCGTACAGTCTACAGTGAGGGGCTTAGTCAGAGATGGCCTTTAGGGGGCTTTTGGGTGGAGAGTAGGAGCAGCAGGGTTAGGGAGTTACTGCAGCTGTCTGTCTAGGTGAGAAGTGTCTGTCTATCAGGTCACTGTTTAATGCAGAGATTCACATGTATTCTCTCTGGAACAGAAAGCTCTCCATTTTTCCATGGAGGAAAGGAAATTGTTGATTAAGACTGAAAACACCACCCCATGATGAAACACACACATCTTTCCTGCAATACACTCATGTGGTGAATTCACAGGAGGAGACATGAAAAGGGTACATACTGAGCTGATAACAGGTTGGATAACTTTGGAGGTAGCCCGAATCGGGGAAGAAAGAGATGAAGGGGAATCGCCTGTGCCTCTGAATGCATGACTTTTAAGAAAGACTGTATCCGTGTATGTATGCAATGTTCTGAGATGAGTGAATGGTGGGTGAGTGGTGGGGACGTGTTATAGAGTAACTCTGGGACACTGGAATGTGCTGAGGAGAGAGCTAGGCAGCAGTGTTCCTGTCTTTGAACAACTGGAGTTTGGGTCTAGGTCTTCAGCCCTCTATCACCTGGTGAAGGGGACCAAACAGTAGACAAGCTCACCCCACACTCCTTTAGCTGTCCCGTGTCTAGGCACCTGATTATGGAGCAGCTCTACTTATAGGAAGTCATTAATTACAGTCCTTCAGAGAGACAGGACCAATGGGAGACTTGGTCAATCAACAGATTAATAGATGGGCAGGTTAATTTAAGTAATGGTGTGTGAGATCATAGAGGCAACCCAGGAGGAAACTACAGGAGTTTTGATGTGGTTCCAGTCCAAAAGCCATTTGCTGTCAGAAGCCTTTCCTTCTGCTCACTTCTGGGCCTGACTGAATGAGGCCCACCCACACAAGGGCAGAATAAACCTAGTCTTGCCTGAGATCCCAAGAGAAACATGAGTAAGGCCAGGCTCCCCGCGTTAGTCAGCATCCTGCTACTGTAGAGACCGCCAGAGACAGTCAACACAAAAAGTTGACTTTGGCTGATAGTCCTAGAGGTTTCAGTTCATAATGGGTTGGTTCTGTGGCTTCTGGGGCCGTGGCAAGGTAGCACACTGTGGTTGGAGTGTGTGAGGAACACAACTGTTGCCTTAGGCTAGGGCGAAGAAAGAACAGGCAGTTGAGCTGTGTACATAATGACCGGAAGACATCCTACACCACTGATCACACCAGCCTGGATGCCCCTACAAATATGTTTCTACTATGCTCATTTTAGGTAATGGTGTATGAGATTTATAGAGGCAGCCTGGAGAGGAAACTTTGGGAGGTCTGGCATAGTTCAAGTCCAAAAGCCATCGGCTGTCAGAAGCCTTTCCTCCTTTTCAGGCCTTTACCTGACTGAGTGTCAATATAGGACATAAAAGGCCAGGTAGCCTTATGGACCCAGAATGCTAGCTGGACATTTGGTACTGGAAAGGAGGGACTGAATGGCACCCACACAGTTAGGCTCCAAGGAGAGGAAGCTGGGAAGGCAGTGGTTTCTAAGAGAAAGATGGAGCTGGAATCACACTAGGTGGGCAAAAGAGGGGACTGTGCACTTCCCTGTTGGAGTTGAGGGACACAGCTGTGGAAAGAAGCTCTGACCAGCAGCAGCCCATAGCTCTGGAGTGTCACAGGCAGGGGCCTAGGCCATATATAATGTACTTCAGCACAATCTCCTGCACGCTCCATCCTTATACTCCCCCCCCCACATGGGCGATTCTTTCTACCCCATTACAATCCCCTTCTGCTTTCATATCATTCCATCCTCACCCCCACTCCTCACCCCACCCCTAACCTACCCCGCCCCCAGATTCAGCAAATGAGAGAAAGTACAATGCTTTAATGCCTTAGTTACGGTTTTATTGCTATGAGAAAACACCATAACCAAGGCAACTCTTATACATAAAACATGTAATTGGAGTTGGCTTACAGTTTCAGAGGTTCAGTCCATTATCATCATGGCGGGAAACATGAGAGTGTCAGAGATAGACATGGTGCTGGAGGAGCCAAGAATTCTACATCTTGATCCAAAGGCGGCCAGGTGGAGGCTCTCATTCCACACTGGGTGGACCCTGAGCAAAGGAAGCCTCAAAGCCCCACAGTAACAACAAGGCCACACCTCCTGATGGTGATGCTCCCTATGGGGCAAGCATTCTAGCATCCTCAGGCAGCTAGGAGGAAACTCCCTTGAGCAATGTGTAAAGCCTGAGCATAGGAGGAGACCTCTGAAGTCCACCCCCACAGTGACATGCTTTCTCTAACAAAGATGGAGTCTCTCCTGTTACCTTCAAATCGAGATGAAAAACTCCCAGCTCCTCCAGCAATATATATATATATATATATATATATATATATATATATATATATTCCTAGATGCCATGATTTCTGTTATGATGATGATCATAACTAAATCTCTGAAACTATAAGCCAACCCCAATTAAATGTTCACCTTTGGCTTCATTGCAACAGTTTATAAGAGTTGCCTTGGTCATGGTGTCTCGTCATACCAATGGAAACCCTAAGATAAAGACTATAGTACAAACAAGGTGATACCAAGAACGCCACAGCTGCCTTTTGGTAGCTTCGAGAACAAAGACCTTCATATAACTACCAGCATGTGGGACACCTGCAAGGTTAAAGGTAGCAACAACAGTGTGTACTAATGACCAGGAAAATCAAGGGCAAGACTAACAATGCCAGAGAAATTAACAGCAAGCCACCTGCAAGGTGGGAAGGGAATAGTGCTCACCTGCCAAGTGATTGACAGCAGACAGATAGTCACATCAACAAGCCAGAGTCAGAGATGGGCAGGGGAGGTATCATCCAGCCATAACTGGGTCAACAATGCATGCATAATGCATGATCATGCCCTGGTTGTGCTTGGGAGACAGGCCTAATATGTGTGGACCCTCGTTGGCACAGCCCATTATAACTCAGAGGAAAAGGGCAACACAGTAGAAATGACCTCAGCCTTTGGGCAGTTTCTACCATGGTCCTATGAAATCCCCTAGACAACAGAAATCCAACAACAGTCTTTTCCTAGTCCCTTAAGCTCAGGGGTTTTTCTCACTTTCCTTTATTCTTATTTTCTGTAACTCTTAATAAAGACTGCCTCTGCTTTGCATATACCCACAAGAGTCTATTCCGTTAATTTTCATTTGTGGGAGAAAGTAAACTTGGACCTGCTGCCCCAGGTCAGCCTTTGGTGGCCATCAGTGTCTGGCATCTTAGGACTTGGTTCAGCAGCCTAAACTAAGCAGTCACAGAACTCATCAGGCTCAAGGACCTGCTGCAGCAGCTTGGGTGTGTAGACCTGGCTTAAGATGTGCTGATTCTGATCTCTTTGGGTATGTGGTAGTTATGTTTCTTGGTTGGCTGGTTGGTTTGTTTTTCACCATCCCCTTTACTTATATTTTTAGTCTTCAGTCTAATTTATTTTCCAAACAACAGTATACCCTGACCCCCATTGTTCACCATCCTTTGTTGATCTTTGGTTTTCTTGGTTACTTCTTTCTTCCTGTGCAAATGGCTATTGTCTTAGATCTGGACAATAGAATACTCTAACCAGTCTTGGGAAAACAGGTACAGTGATGAAAGGTGTGAGGTGAGCAACATTTTACACACACACACACATGCACGCACGCACGGACGCACGCACGCACGCACACATGCACACACGTGTACACACACACACACACACAGTTTACTTGAAGGGGTGAGATTTTCTTTCAGGCCTGAAATATTTCAACTCAGAGTATCTCTTACAGAATGACTGTGGGAGGAGGTGAAGGGGCAGCAGGGCAGAGAGGCATTTTACAGACAGCAGACATGTTGTTTGGAAGAATTAGAAAGGACCCTTTAAATTGACTGGGGCAAGCAGCTTAGGGGAAGTAGACTAGGAAGCACATAGTGGAGTGTGTGGCTGGACACAAAAAACAACTGAAGAATAATCAAGAGAGATTTGGGTGGAGACATGTGCATACTCAGGTTCCCGAGCCTTCAGTGTGTCTAGCGCTCAGGGCTTGGTGGCTCCAAATGTGACAAGAGGGGAACATGGAAGGAAATCAGAATGATGTTCTCACACCAGGGGAAGACGAAAGCCTGCTGTGGTTTCAGGCGCCTTGGCTAGGGTGGAAGGGTCTGGACTGGAGCCAGAGGCTGCTTGCCATCTCCTCCTGCGCCTATTTTATGGCATTTTAAGAAAATTTTATAAGTTCCAGCAGTTGCCTCTGCCTGCTGTAGAAATGAAAATAGTTGGGTCAAGAAGACTTCCTCCCTGGGAGGACACCTCTCAAGTCTTGGTGTTCTCATCTGTCTTCCTAACACCAGGCCAAAGCCCCATGCAAATGATTGCTTGGGTCAAAGCACGCTTTTCTTTCTTTCTTTCTTTCTTTCTTTCTTTCTTTCTTTCTTTCTTTCTTTCTTTCTTTCTTTCTTTTCTTTCTTTCTTTCTTTTTCTTTTCTTTCCTTCCTTCCTTCCTTCCTTCCTTCCTTCCTTCCTTCCTTCCTTCCTTCTTTCTTCTCATTTTATTTATTTACAATCCAGCCATTGTCCCCCACCTCCGGATCCCCTCTCCCACAGTTCCTCATGCCCGGTCCTTCAAGGATCTCTCCCACCAGGCCTCCCCCCTCCCTGGGGCCTCCAGTTTCAAGAGGATTAGGCACATCTTCTCCCACTGAGGCCAGACCAGGCAGTCTTTTGCTATTTATGTGTGAGGCCTCGGACCAGCCAGTGTATGCTGCCTGGTTGGTGACTCAGTATCTGGGAGCTCCCAGGGGTCCAGGTTACTTGAGACTACTGGTCTTCCTATGTGCTCGCCCTCCTCTTCATTCTGCTGGCCCTCTGGGCTTCTCTCCTGCCCCTACCCCCATACCTGAACCTGTTCCCCTTTTCCCCTCCCCCACAACCGGGTCCCTCCCTCCCTCTGCCTCTTGTGATGATTTTCTTCCCCTTCTAAGTGGGATTGAAGCATCCTCACTTGGGCCTTTCTGCTTGTTAAACATCTTAAGTTCTGTGGGTTGTATCCTAGGTATGGGTTCATATCCACTTATTAGTAAGTACATACCATGCATGTCCTTTGGGGTCTGGGTTAACTCACTCAGGATGACATTTTTTTTAGTTCCATCCATTTGCCTGCAAAACTTATAATGTCCTCATCCTTAATAGCTGAGTAGTTTTCCACTGTGTAAATGAGCCACACTTTCTGTGTCCATTCTTCGTTAGAGGGACATCTGTGCTGTTCCCAGCTTACAGATAAGGCCACTATGAACACAGAGGAGCATGTGTCCTTGCGGTATGATGGAGCATCTTTTGGGTATATCCCCAAGAGTTACCACTAGGTTAGCTAGGTCTTCAGGTAGGTCTATTTCCAATTTTTGGAGGAACTGCCAGATTGATTTCTAGAGTGGTTATACCAGTTTGCAGTCCCACCAGCAATAGAGTGTTTCTCTTTTTCCAAATCCTCACCAGCATCTGCTGTCACCTGAGCTTTTGATCTTAGCCATTCTGATTGGTGTGAGGTGGAATCTCAGGGCCATTGCATTTCTCTGAGGACTAAGGACTTTGAACATTTCTTTAAGTGCTTCTTGGCCACTCAAAATTCTTCTTCTTGTGAATTCTCTGTTTAGCTCTGTACCCCATTTTTTAATGGAATCATTTGGTTTTTTGAAGGTTGGCTTCTTGCGTTCTTTATATATTTTGGATATTAGCCCTCCATCACAAGTGGGGTTAAGATTTTTTTTCCCCAATCTGTAAGTTGTAGATTTGTCCTATTGACTGTGTCTTTTGCCTTACAAAAGCTTTTCAGTTTCATGAGGTCCCATTTATCAATTCTTGATCTTGCTGGGCAGTGGTGGCACACGCCTTTAATCCCAGCACTTGGGAGGCAGAGGCAGGAGGATTTCTGAGTTTGAGGCCAGCCTGATCTACAGAGTGAGTTCCAGGACAGCCAGGGCTACACAGAGAAACCCTGTCTCGAAAAACAAAACAAAACAAAAAAAATTCTTGATCTTAGAGCCTGAGCCATGGGAGTTATGTTCAAAAATGAATATCCTTATGTATGGTTGACACTTGGGCTGGCTGAAGAGTGTTGGGGTATGCTACTGTATTGGGAAGTCTTGAGTTTCGGGGAGCTGCTGCCTTTGGTAGAATTGGGGGCAAAGGTGGAATATATCCCTTGGCTGCAGGTGCTGCCTTCTGCCCTGTGCTCACTTCACTCCAGGCCCTGCTTCCACTGCCCTCCCTCCCACCCACACCATATCTGGCCTCACTGGTATATTCTTCTAGTAAAATTGTCTGTCACAGCTTGCCTCTTCAACTGTTCAGCGACTTTATTGCTGTGGCTATCAGCCTAATAACTGGTGGTTTGAATGAGAATGGCTCCCGTAGGCACAAATATTTGAATGCATGGCTCCCAGTTGTGGAACTATTTGGGAAGGATTGGGAGATGTGGCCTTGTTGGAGGCGGTGTGACTGGGGTGGGCTTTCAGGTTTCAAAAGCTCACCATTCTCAGCTCTCTCTGCCTCGTGATTTTGTCATATGGCATGATCTCTCAGCCATGGCTCCAGGACCACACCTGTCTGTCTGCTCCCATGCCCCACACCATGATGGTAATGGACACATCATCTGAAACTATAAGCTCTAAACAAATTATTTCTTCCATAAGTTGCCTTCATCATGGTGTCTCCTTACAGCCATAGTAAAGCAAGTAAGGCAATCACCCAAGCAGTGTACTTAAGGTGAAACTGTCATATACTGCATAGTTATTGGGCTTTTATTCTGAAACTTCCTTTGTTAGGTGGTGGACTGTGAGAGGAAGCCTGGTAAGGTCAAGCTAGGGCTTGAAGCCCCAGAGACCCGGAAGGGACAGCAAGAGCTTCACCTGCTCCCACCTCCAGGCCCCTATCACGAAGCCACAGCCTCCCATAGAGGGAATTCTGGCCATTAGTCATGTAGGGGCAGTGCCCACAAGTCCCTCCTCATGTAGAAGAGACATCTCATGCCAAGCCAATGGGAAGCACCTGCTATCAGACCCAACCAACCCCAAAACTATATATAAGATCCTATCCAGAAGGAATAAAAGTGTGTGAGAATTGTCTGAGAGCATCTGTCTCAAGAGCTTTAACACTGCCTGGGAATAGATCTGCTCTCCTGAAGCTTTCACCACCAGAAGCTCCCCCCCCACTGCTCACTAACCAGCTCCCCCTCCCCCCACCAGCTTCTGCTCGGCCCAGCAGCTGGCAGCAGCACTTCCCCTCCCTGCTGGTGCCCTTTCCCCTTTGCTTGAACCCTCCCACCAGGCCAGGCCAGCAATCCCCATGGATAGCCTCAGGCATGCAGACCAACACTCCCTTTCAGAGTCTTGTATCTCATTGTTTCCAGCGCTGGAATTACCTATTGCTGGGTAATAAATATCTCTAATCCCAGAGCCCTAAAGTTAACACTTCATTTTTAATCATGTTCCTGGGTGGATAGAGCTGAGCTCTGCAGGGTACATCTCTGCAGGTCAGGGTTCTTACACAGCTACACACACACACACACACACACACACACACACACACACACACACACACACACTACTCCATGCAATCTGAAAAAGGCTTTCAGATGTCTCTTCCTAGGGTTGGTTTACGTGTCTTTTCAGAGTGGCTAATCTAAGAACAGATGTTCAGAGAGTGAGTGTGCTACTCCACATGCCTCTGCTTTCATACCTTTGACTAAACCTCCCAGTGTGTCAAGACCAGATTAAGTGTGGGGAGGACTGCAAGGCTACAGATCCCAGCTGTTCTGGTTCAATGCAGCCACAGGGCATGTTCTATTCAAAAACTTCCTCTCCTGTCTGAAGGCATCTTTTTGTGGATACACCTCTCTTGGCTTCCATTACTGGCACTGGCAAATGCATAAAGGACAAATGAGCCCAGCGCTGGTACTGAAGCAGAGACTCCAGGCTGTTTCTCACCCCTCTTGATATGACCAGCCTGAAGCCCCTTTCCCTTCTCACTCAGTCAGGCATTCCTTCCTGTGTTGAACACTCTCTGGCACCATCCAAATCATATGTGTGTTATTTAACACTTGAATAGAACTGTGGCAATCCCCAATGTCCAATCTCCAAGTGCTTTCAGTTCAGTACATTTCTTTCAAAGATCCTGCAATATCTTTACAGTTCTATAAAGCATGGGAGCCTGCAATATCTTTACAGTCATATAAAACTCACTTTTTTTTTTTTTTTTGTTCTGCACCTCAGGAACTTCATCTGTTGTCTTCTGCTTTATTTATAGAACTCAAAACTAGAGTTTGTCATCCACCTACCCCTGCACTCCTAGCCAGAATGAGGAGGTGACTGAGTATCTCAGCGAAAAGCAAAGTAATGGGAAAAGGGTTTATTTGGGCTTGCAGTTTAGAGGGGACACAGTCATCGTGAGAAAGGCCGAGCATTTGAGGTGTGAGGCCTGGCAGCCAGGAAAGAGAGGTCATATCTCATCTCCAGACAAGAAGCAGGACAGGAAGTAAGGCCAGACTATAAGACCTCAAAGTCTGCCTCCAGTGACACAGTTCCCCCAGTAAAGCTCCACCTCATAAATGTTTTATAACCTTCCCAAATAGCACCCCCAGCTGGAGGACCGAGTGTTCAAACACGTGAGCTTATGGAGCCATGACAGGAAGGAAGTTACTTACAAACCTTGAGAAGCATCCATGTTCATAAACAATGCCAGAATACAGCAGCACCATGAGGCTGGCTGCAAACTCTGCGGGCTGGGTGTGAGGAAGGACTCTGTTGTGGCTTTTCATGTTATTGAGAATCAAGAGGAAAATAGATATGGGGGCCAGAAGAAATATGGCTCCCTATTCCCACACCACTTCCTGCTGACTGCCAGATCCCTGCCTCAGTGGGTCTGTTTCTATAGTCGTGATTGCTGGGGTTCCTGCACGTGCCCTGGTACGGAGCTAGGAACACAAAGTGCTTCATTGGTGCTGTGTGAAGAATGTAGGACAAACTAGAGTCAAACTCTCATAAACACAAGTGGACACACTGAGTCAAACGGAGAATGGGGTCCTTGTCTCTGAATTCCCTTCACCATTATACTCCTGGGTACTGAGACTGTACCTGGAAAGACGAAAGATTAGGTAGTGATGATGCAGACAGGCGTGCCTCTTTCTTCTGCTGTGGAACATGAGAAAGAAGATCTAGTATGTCTCTTCTTCTGTAGATCTCTGAGAGTTTCAGATCAGACGTGATTTTTAAATGTAGGACAACACAAGACTACATAGTAGATCTATGGAAGCTAGTGAAAGTCCAATGACCTCATCAACCACTGGTCCTAGCCTGTGAGTATCAGCCGTGTGTTCTACTCAGGAGCAGACAGTGAAGAGATGGAGGCTACTTTAAAGATGTCACCATGGAGGAGTCGGCCTGCCAGCTGTCAGTCCTAGACCAGTGTACCAGAGGGTCGAGCAGTGATCGCAGCCTTGCCAAAGACAAGGCCATTTCTTCCCGGAGACTTTGAGGCTAAAAGAAAAAAAGCAGTTTTCAGCTCTCTCCTGCATGTACTCAGTGCCTCTCACGAAAGGAAAGAGGGAAGAGATTTTCCTTGCAGGGGCCTCAGAAATCTTGGAGCCGGACCTTGGGATCTTGGCAGGGAGCAGGGTTTTCCAGAGTGGAGCCTGTCAGTGATTGAGGGACGTGCTGCAGGGCTATTTTCATGAGGCTCAAATAAAACTCTCTTGTCTCCAGGCTGCTTTGGACGGTGTTTTCCTAATGATTTCCCCAGTCACACAGAATGGCTGTTCAGTTGCTGGAACACCTTGGGCAGCTTCCCGTCTACCCTGGGCTCTGCCTGCATTCTGCACACACCACTCTGCTGTTCTGGAACTGCCTGGATTGAGCTTTGTAGATGAATGTTGACTCTTCAATCCAGAAAGAAGTGCCAGGAACACAAACAGCCCAACTAACTGGCACTCACCCGAGGGGAAGCCTGGGGCCAGCCAAGCTGCTTGCATTATCTCCGAGGGGCCCTTACCTAATACTAAGAAAAGACTCAGGCACTGTCCAAGTGTCCAAGAGCATTTCAAAAGGGAAGAAAGAACTGCCAGGAACAGGCTGGAGTTGGGAGGTGTTCCTCTCTTGGGTACATTGGAAACCCAAGCTTGGAGCTTATGTTTCTGGCTAATCTCTTTGGCCACTTATGACTTTAAGACATTCTAGCTTGGCTAGTTTTGATGAAGGGCTTTCATGTTGGTGACCACAAGCTGAATGCCAATAACAGATGTGTGTGTGTGTGTGTGTGTGTGTGTGTGTGTATGTGTTTGTGTGTGTGTGTACATATGTGTGTTTATGTGTGTATATGCTTGCATATGTAATATGTGTATATGTGTGTGTACTTATGTATATATGTATGTATGTGAATGTATGTATGTCTTCTGCGTGTCTCTGTGTGTATGCATGTCTTCTGTGTGTCAACAGTGTTAGAGTCCCCTCTGTACATTTCTACCTGTAAGTCTTAACCGCAAGGCTGCTTTGCTGTTAAATGTTTCCTGTGTAGTCTTATTTTATATTAGTTAATTAAGAGCCATTTCTTTTAAAGAGAGGGTTCGGGTTTACATTAGGAGAAAACTAGAGGCCACCTACCATTACCCCCCTCAACCCATAGCCCCTCCATGATTACTGTCTCACACTACACTTGTACAGTTGTCACCATAAACTCATATCTGCTCATCACTGATGCCAAGATTTCCCTTCATGGTATCAAAGGCTCTGCGCATTTCAGGGGGTTGAACAGATGCAGTGTGATAGCATCTCTGTCACTATGTCACATGCACTCATCTCACTGGGAATCCTGAGCTCCACATATTCACTCCCACCCCCACCAGCCACGCCCCTCTGTCTGCCTTTCCTGCAGGCTTCCTCATGCCTTTCCACGGTTGGCCACTCATTCCCTGTTAGTGCTGAGTTATATTTCCACGGGCTGGGTTACCACAGTTTGTTCTGTGGTTAATAGAAAGATACTGTGCTTGCATCCAAGTTGTAGCAATCTTGAATGACGTTGCAGTGAGCATCCCAAAGTCTGCAACTTCTGTGGAGGTGCTACCCACTTTTCATACAAGTACTCTTGTGTCCTTGAATGTTGAGATGACCAAAGGGGTTGACGAGAACCTTTCAAGAGTTGATTTATATCATATTAGAAATACCAGCCATTGTTTTTAGTGACTATGTTCCTTAGCTTCTGGCAGCTCCAACCTTGACTACCGGCTTGCTCAGGGCCTCCTGCTGCTGGTCTCCTCAGACAAGGGAGCCTGTGCCTCCCCATAGCTTTCTAAGATCACTTCCAGAAGACACTGCCTGTTGGGTAGCACAGATATGCTTCTTGCAGGGCATGAGAAGGATGTGCAGGAATCAAAGATATGGAGCCACCAGAGAAGTTTGTTATTAATAAGAGTGTTTTAATGTTCTGTTGTCTGAGGCACAGGAAGTTAACACACACACACACACACACACACACACACACACCTCACCCCTGATACCAGTATGGCAACAGATGGGGGGAAGAGAGGCATCTTAGCCATAGCTTCCCTCTGCCTTGCCTATGTTTTGCCTCAGGCGAAATCAGAGACTTCAGAACAGAGATGAAGGAAACTAAAAATCTATAGTTAGTCTCTGAATAATTGGGAGCTTAATAAGGAAACTAAGCCTTCAAGGGGGTAAGACAAACCCACAATGACTCCTATTCATTTTGTACATTTTTTCTAGGATGGTAAGAAAAATATCATTAAAATTCATTTCTTCAATTAAATATTCTCATCAGAGTTTTGTGTGGTTTTGTGCTTTTATGATACAGCACATGTTTAACTCTAAGAAACTGCATTCCGATCGCTCACTCTACAGGAGCAGAGCTAAGGAGCCTGGCTGAGATCTTTGGGTAACAATGGCTATAGAACAAAGAAATCCAGAGGCAATGAAAGGGGAGCTTTCAGTCTGTATGTGGCAATGACTCTGGGATCTTAGTTACTTCAATTCTCATTCCTCATGGAAACTGAAGCCAGTTGTAAATAATGAAGCAAGAGGAAGCTCCATCACATGACACAGCCTCTTGCAAATAATTTGTAGATCTAGATGCACAGAGTAAAAATGTTAATTCTCAAACTGTAAGTAAAGATTTTGAGCAGTTGGCTGATTTTGTTCTTTTTTACATTAAATCCTAAGTTTTGGGAGAGGTAGATTTTGTCTCCCTTCATCCAGCTCTCGCCCCCACCCCCTCCCCACCTCTATGTTAAGTTCTTACAAATGTGTAGTCTTGTATCCCAGACACAGAGTTGACATCAACACAATGAAGACGAAGAATACCCCTGTCTTAGTTATTTTCCTGTTGCTGTAATAAAATAACACTCTGACAAAAGCAACTTAAAAGAGAAAGGGTTTGCTTTGGCTCACAGTTCCAGGAAGCCATAGTCCATGGCAGGGAACACATGGCAAAAGACAGGAAATGCGTGGTGGCAGGCCCAGAGGCTGGATGCTCACATTGCAGCCAACACTCAAGAAGTAGAGGGCAGACAGGAAGTGGGGACAAACTATAAAGTCTCTAGTCCTCCAGCAGGGCTCTACTTCCTAAAGGATCCACAACCTTTTCAGTAGCTGGAGACCAAGTGTTTAAAAACACACGGGCCCATGGAGACATTGCATGCAAACCACAGTTTGAATGTGCCTGGCAGCCAGTCTGTTTTCCATTACTGTGATTCCTGGGCCACCTATTTTTAGAAACACGTTAGGGATATTTCTCCATTGAACACATACAGGACTAATGACTTTTATGGGGGAAGCCAGGTGTTTATTTATAGCTTTGCGTGGTCGGCACTGCCTTGGTTTGCCCTGCCAGAAGACAGTGTGGGGTCCTGAAGTCTAGATATTTGAGGCATCAATTTTACAGCTATTCCTCCCATAAAATGCCCCTGCCAGAGACTGACAGCACTTTCTCACTTGAATTGTATGACCCACAAAGCAGGCCAGAGAGTCCATGGTGGCTGCCTTTGGGGCACCTGTGTCTCTGAAGTAGTCAGCAAGGAAGGGGAGGAGGTCGCTGGTGGGCCGGCTTGGTGGTTGAGAGCACTTGCTGTTCTCACAGAGGACCTGAATTCTAGCTCCAACACCCACATGGAGGCTCACAGTGTCCTATAACTCCAGCTCCAGGGGATCTGGTGCCCTCTTCTAACCTCTGTGGGCACCCACATGTACATGTGCACCACCTCCCATGTATACACATAATTTAAAAAATTTACAGAAAAGACAGAATGGGAAATATTTGTCTTCATTAGCTTGTGACTGTTCACTGAGCAGGGGCCAGCGCTCTCTCTGTTCATCTCTGAACTGTGACCACCTTGACTCTGGGTTGTATCCAGAGCTTCAGAACACCACAGTCTGATTTAGATGATGCCACTGGAGATGTAAGAGCCTTTGCATGTACAGACAAGGCACTGTGTTAGTCGGGGATACCACCATAGGGACTGATTTTAAGCAGCCTAAACTCTTACATTACCCACTCTGCTATAAGGTTTGGGGAACTGTTCATTTGTTAGGAAATCTTAGATTTTCTCAGGGACAAGAGACTGTGAACTGCAGAATATGTCTGAGACATCTTTTTGAAAGCTTCATTTCTGTCCACATGTGGTGGTACATGACTTTAATCCCAGCACTCAGTGAGTCTGGGGCCAGCCTGGTCTACATAATGAGTTCCAGGCTAGCCAGGGCTACCCAATAAGACCCTTCCCATGCCTCACACCAAGAGAAAGAGTTTCATCTCTTCTGCCCTTAATCATATCGTAGTAAGCCCCATTCCCTACATCATAAGACATTCGCAGCCTCACTGTTGCCAAGAGTAATATCACAGAAGCAATGCAGACCCAACACAGCTTCTCAGTCTCAGTGCAGCCTTCTGGAAAAGCAAGTGTTTTCTCTGTGCAGGTGAGGGGGTAAAGCTACTGTGAAGTAGAGCTGCAGTAAGTCCAGCCTGGCTGTAAGATCCAGCCTTTCCTTAAAAGCCAGCATCATTATTTCAGCAAATGTTGTTCTGACTGTCGCTGCAGCCGAGTGTTGCCCTCTGTAGGTCTCTTGCAGGGGTTGTTTCCGTCCACAGTTCCAAAGGCCAAGGCCTAGCCTGTCACCTGGCTTCGGAGCTGTGTTGGTAAAGGTCTCTGAGGCCTCGAGAGATCTTGGCTTTAGTGGGTCCTTACAGCTCCTCACTCTCTGCTTCTGACCTCTCAAATTGATGCTATTGGAAAGAAGTGATTCTGACCAACAGTTTTCTCTGTGCAAGTTCCAGACACACTTGGCCATGACCATTTTAAATTTTTATAAAGGAGTTACATTTATTTAGGTGACAGGACATAAGCCACACTGTGCACATGGAGGCCAGACACAGGACAACTTTTGAGAGTCAGTTCTCTCCTTCCACCACGTGGTCCTAGCCTTGAACTCAGAGGGTCCTTGGCCTTAGTGGCAGGCAGCCTTGTCCTCTGAGTCATCCCATTTTCCTAACCAGCTTCCACACCATTTCCTAACCATTTTCCACACACCAGACGTGTGTGCAGAGTGGCTGTTACCTGCTGTTACATTAGGCAGCTTTGCTAAGTGCCGGGGTAGTTCTGAACTTCATCTGGAAAAGCTTTACTCTGGAGTAATTTTAGATTATGGACAGTCAGGTGGTGTCACAGTTGCTCTGTACCTTTCACTCATCCTTTCCCAAGACTGATTGCTCATGGAGCGATTACCTTTTACAAAGCCAAAAGACTGGGATATAGCATAGTGAGCTAAACCACAGCCTTACATGCTTCTCACCACTTTCTCCACTGGTTCCATCTTTTCTGTTCTAGGACCCAGGCCAGGCCGCCGTGTTGTATTGAGCCTCTTGATTTTAAACATGCAAAATGGTTCCATCTGCAAATAATCAGTGTTCTCTTAGTTTCTGAATCTGTATGCATGGGCCTAGTATGTATATGTATGGTGTCTGTGTATGTGGTATGTGAGTATATGTGTGGTGTGTATGTATAGTATGTGTATATGGCATACTTGTGATATGTATGTATATGGTGTATGTATGTGTGTTAAACTGTGCTCTTGCCCCAGATGGACTGAATAACTTCTCTCTCACAGGTTCAGCTGTTCAGTGTGTTTCTTCCACACACACAAAAGCACTGTGGATTCTGCTCATTCCTTTTGATCAGTGTAGGCTCTGTCTTCTCCATGGAGGTGTCATTCTCTCAAGCTCCGCATCTGCATTGGGTAGAGCCTCTGCTCCCCAGGAAGCCACCGTTAAACATCTCCTCTTCACTTACAGCATGTCTTGTTTGAGATGCACACTTCGGGAACTGATCATCCTCTGGAAACTGACTATTTGGATTTTCTATAGGTGCTCTGTCAGTGTCCATTGGGAACATCTTGTCATCTTTAGTCAAGTTAGTTCTTAGCCTTTCTCAGCTTCCCAAGACAGAAATCTCTCAATCTCTCTCTCTGTCTCTCTCTCTGTCTCTCTCTCTCTCTTTATCTCTCTCTCTCTCTTGCGCGCGCTCTCTGTGTCTCTCTCTTTTTCTCTCCCTCCTTCCCTCTCTTCTTTCCTCCCTCTCTCCCTTTCTCCCCTCTCTCTTCTCTCTCCCTTCTCTCCCCTTTGTCTCCCCTCTCCCCTCCCCCTCTCTTCTCTCCCCTGCCTCCTATTTTCCTTCCTTGCCTCCAACTTTTCCTGTTTCCACTCTTTGTAATTATGCCCCCAAGTCTTTCCTATGTGTTGACTACTCTCCAGACTTTGCTTCTTTAGAACTCTGTCTCTCTGTCTCTGTCTCCTCTCCTACTACCATGATCCGCAACTCAGAATCCAGAGCATCTATAGTCACCAGCACACACCTACTTATGCAGCATATGTGACTGTTATACCCCATCGGAGGCCTGGGCTTTCCTGCTCTGCCCTTTCTTCTATAGGTCCTATATAAGATGCTCTCTTGTTGTCTCTTTTCTTGATCCACTGCTAATTCTTTCTCCTTTCAGCTTTCCCTGTTCCCAGGAAACCTCTGATCTCTCAGGCTAGGTTAGGTACGTCTTCTGATGTATGAAGTGCATATCTCTTATTTACATCATGGTTCAAATATAAAGCCCCCGCCCCCATCCCTTGCAGCTTATATATCAGAGACTTGGTTACTAGCTCATGGGCTCCAGGAAAGATGACTGGATCTTGAAAGGCTGTAGCTTCACCAATGAATGAACCTGTGGCTGAATGGACTGTCAGGTGACAGGTGACAGGGCCCAGTTACAGGAGGCTGGTCACATTGATCTTCTCACTTGCCCTTTTTTGCTGCCTTTCAGCTTTCCACTGCCATGAGGTGAGTTAGCTCCACTCCACCTCTACCCACAGCAGACCCAAAGCAACAGAATCAACTGTGCTGGTCAGCTTTTGTCAACTTAATATAAACTAGAGTAACCTGAGGAGAGGGAATTCAGTGAGGACTTGCTTTCATTGGATTAGCCTGTGGGCAAGTCTGTAGAGCATTTTTTTTTATAAGTGATTGACAAGGGGTGATACCACCCCTGGGAAAGCTGAGCCAGTCAGGGAGAGCAAGCTAAGTAGGGAAGGTTTCTCTACAGTGCCTGCTTCAATTCTTGTGTCAGGCTCCTGTGTGGCTTCCCTAAAGGATAGACCTTAAGATGTAAGCTGAAGTAAACCTTTCCTTCTCTAATGTCTAATGTCACTGTGCTATTGCTGTGAAGAGACACCACGACCATGGCAACCTTCACAAAAGAAAGCATTTAACTGGGGCTTGCTTACAACTTCAGAAGTTTTGTCCGTTGTCGTCACAGTGGGAAGCATGCTAGCACACAGGCAGACATGGTACGGTAGCAGGTCTACAGCAGAGCATTCTACATCGAAGGCAATGGGCCTGGCTTGAGCTTCTGAAACCTCAAAGCCCCAAGTGGCACACCTACTCCAACAAGGCCACACCTCCTAATAGTGCCACTCCCTGGTGACCAAGCATTCAATTCTGTGAGCCCACTGCGACCATTTCTATTTTCACCACCACACCTAAGTTGTTTTTGGTCAGTGTTTTATGACAGCAACAGAAAAATCACACTGGGACATCAACTGACTCAATCCTCTGACTCCATGAGCCAACTTATAATATAATCTTTTCTGCTGCAAGTTGTTTTTCTCATCTTTTTGGAGACAGTCTCTCCATGGCTTGGATCTCACCAAGTGAAGTAGACTGGCCAGCCAGGAGGCTGCTTGTCTCTAGCTCCCAGTGGGGTTACAAGGAAACTGCGCCATGCCCAGCTTTATATGTGGGTTCTGGAGATGGAACTCGGGTTCTTGTGTTAGGTGAAGTTCTTTTACTGACAACCCATCTTCAGCCTTCAATGTCACTGAATATGTTGATTTGAGAGAAAAGAAAAACCTTCCTGGGTAAGATCAATTTATTTGGACTGTGCAAGCCCAGCGAGCACATCAGCATGGATGACATAGCATGCTGGTGGGATTGGAATTTTTACACATCTTGTGAAACGATTGTGGTACTAATAGGTATAAAGATATGTTATGTGATGTCTACCTGATCTAAAAGTTTAAGCTTATTGTTAATGCCATATTTTTGATGCAGTTAGTTCTCTGTGTCAGTTTTTGTTGTTGTTGTTTCAAATACTTTAGACTGCCATTCAGTACCTGTGTAAGATGCCTTACCTCTTGCCTTGGTCTGGGCTGTCGTGTGTTACAGTTGTTATGCTGACTTGTGTTGAGGAGTTCATTTCACATTTTCCATATCTATTTTCACTTTCAGCTTGCCTGCTGCATCTTTCCACCCACACTATAACGACAAAGTAACAGGAATCGACAAACACTTCAATGATATCAATCTTCCAATTAAAAGACATAGACTAGGAGATTTGATTAGAAAACAGGGTCCACACCTCAACATCAAGGACAAGGACAGGTATCACTTTATTGCGAAAGGGCTGAACATGATTATGCACCAGCTTTTGTGAAGGTATCATCTGTGCATGCAATTAGTATATTTCTGTTTGAGTTCAGCTCTCCTATGAAGCATCTTTAAAGGAAATCTGTGCCTTTGTGATATATTCAACTTTCTAAGCTTGTACAATTAGTGTCCACTGCTTACTGGGCAATGCCTGATAGCATTCAGGCACAGGTCACCTGAGAGGTCTGTGAAGGAGTCTGAGTGAGTAGCCTTGAATGATGACATTTACCCAGAGGCCAACATATTGTCCACACATTGATGCCACAGTCACTGTCGGGAATGGAGATGTGCATTAGGAGTGAGCAGTGAGCTGGAGCTGAGGGAAGCTGGTGACAGGCTGTGCGGTCCTGCCCATGGCCTTGCACACAGAGAGGCCTGGACTTTCACAGGTCACTGATTCTGGAGTATCTTGGATCTGGCCTAGTGACTGGCACATAATCATTAGTAGAATCTAGCTCCTTTGTTTTTCCCAGTGATACTGTGAGATTTTCTACTTGCATTTGTGGATGTCCTGTGTTTTAATTGTATTCTCTTAATTCTGTATTATATTTTCAATCCAGTAGAAGAGTTTGGCCCAGGTAACTGGGAGCCTAATTGAGGCTAATGCCCTCTGGGTCCAGAGGTGATTTGCACAGAGAGAGCAGGAAATGACACGCCCATTCACTTTTTTAAAGTATGAAATTATCAAATAAATCTAATATAGAGTAGAATCACGAGATACTATGTTTCTCATAGATTTGAAACACACCAATTGTGTTTTACATACCCCACCTCCACCATCTAGATACTCATACTGCCAGAAGGTTTTAAAGCTAATATCATATATTAGATCTCATTTTATGCATATAATGATTTCCTGATAGGAAAAACAGTGTGGTATGATCACTGCAACACTGTCATACCTAGCAGTTTTAATAATTATTTCAGAGCCTTTCAGAAGCTGCTCAGGGCTGTCTCCCCAGCTACCTGTAAACAGTGGGGAGGTTACTTTACATTACCACCACACTCCATTGGTTTCTCCAATTCTGAACTGTCATCAGGGATTTTACTCCTCTGAGTAGTGTCCAGGTGGAGGGACCCCTGGGCTATTTGTACTGGAGGACTGATGACTTCATTTTCACTGGGACCAAACACATTTGATGAACACTCTGTACCCAACCCTGTTATAATGACTTACATCATAGGTTTTACTGGGCAAAGTTGTGAGGGAGTTTGGCAGTAAGGTTTGGTAGTATTCTCTGTTTGAAGTGGCTCTTGTGGGCTTGCATGTTTGGCTATCTTGTCCCCAGCCGGGTGTTGTCTGGGGACTCCCCTGGGCCAGGTTGGTAGGGCTGGGTGACTAGCAGTGATGGCCTGTCCCTACTTCTGGTCCTGTTTCTGCTTGCTGACTTACCAAGATGGAAGGTGTGCTGTCCCACTGACCCACTCCCACTAAACTGCCAAGCATGCCCTCTCTGCTACAAGGGACTAGATGCCCTGAAACCTGGAACGAAAATAAAACTTTCTTTCATTAAGTTGCTTCTGTCTAGAATTTTGTCATGCTTGAAGCTTTGTTAAGAATTCACAAAATTCATTTGACCTCGGGACTTCTTTTTAGGTAACATTTGTTATCCAGAATACATTTTTGGGGGAGGTTGTCCTAGCAGGAAAATGCTGCCTCCAAACAGCAAAATAGAAATGTTTAACATATGTTGGGGTTAGATAAGAAATTTATAAAACTAAGAACAGCTAAACAGAAAGTCCCTCTAATTCACTGGGAAAAGGAAAGACTTAGAAATAAGATGTGAGAAAGTCAGGGAGGCAGCTCACGGGGCAGCACTGGGTTAGCAGGGAGACAGTTCCTGATGCAGTGCTAGGTTAGACTGCCCTTTATTTGTGAAAAATGGCTAAACAGGACTTCAAAAACACACCCCAGTTAAGCAGTTGCACTGCACAGACATCTTACAGATGTCCTCGTTTCCATGTAGTCTTAAAATATGTTTATTTTATTAAAAAACACATTTTGTTGTAAATAACTCACAAATAAAAAGCAGCACACAGCTGGTTTAAGGAAGCCACTCAAATGCTTTTTCCCAGTCACACACTGAGCATGTGAGCAGCATGGCCGTTTGGAACCCACAGGGCTTTGCTTAGAGTCATATCTATTTATCACCAGCTGTGTTTCTATACACATGTCCAGCACAGGGAAAAGGCTAGGACAGAGTTGAAGCTGGGACACTTAGCCTTCTAATCCTTTGTGATGCCCACATGTCCTTTGCCTGTGTTCTGTCTTTCTTCATCACCTAATCGCCTTTGCAATGCTCCCCTCACACACACACCTGTTTGACATACACACTGCCATATTACAAGCTAGGATCTGCATATGAGGAGGACATGAGAGCTTGGTTCTTTCAGAGTTTGGTCACCTTGCTTAATATTACACTTTAAATCTCTACCTGTTTTCCTAACATTTTCATGATTGTTTTTTTATAGTTGAATACTATTCCATTTTGTTTGTGTACCACATTGTCATTGTCTGCTCATTGTTGGGAACACCTAGGCTGGTTCAGTTTCCTTGCTGTAGTCAGTAGAGTGACACTTTACACACAGATGTGCCAGTATCCCTCTGGTAGGATGTAAAGCCCTCTGGGTATATATGCCCAGGAGTGGAGTAGCTGGATCATATAGTAACTGCTTAAAAACATGAATGGTTAACAGTGCCAAATGAGGCCATCAAGGATAATTGTTCTCCATCCTGCCCCTCCTCTGTCGTCTGTGGGGCACAGGCATGAAATGGAGTTGGGGGCATGGTGTGAGGACTCTGTACTCTTTACCCTCTAGCTCAACTCATGTGATGTCCACTTAGCTCCTTCTATGCCTTCCTGATCTGCACACTGGATCAGCACATTGCTAGGTAGGGTTTGTGTGTTTGTGGTGTCTGTGTGTGAGAGTGTGTGTGCATGTGTGTGTATGGTATGTGGTGTGTGTATGTGTATATGCACATGTGTATGTGTCTGTGGTGTATGTGCATGCACATGTGTGTATGTCTCTGTGTATGTGGTGCTCTGTGTGTGTGTGAGATCTCTGAATGGTGGGGCTGCTTTGATCTCTGTTTCCATAATTTTTCTCTGTTACTTACAGTCAAACTACAACTCCAAGCAGAAGAGAGAGGAGTTGTGTCTATCAAGGGAGTGAGTGCAAACCGGTACCTTGCTATGAAGGAAGATGGACGGCTGCTGGCTTCCGTGAGTAGTGCTTTCTGTGAGGGGGTTTCATTTGCTCTGTGCAGTTATTTACTAGCATAGGTATTGGATCTTTGTTTGGGTTTCATGTGCATCATTTTATCTTTGCATTCCCTAGATAGTTGCATTCCCTGCATCTCATAGACTTTAAGACTCAAGCATGGAGGAACACACAGTGCATGTCAGGTGAAGTCCAGGTATTTTGCAGTCACAATGGCTCCAAGTCACTATGCTTTTCTCTGCAAAATAGTTGGAAAAAAAGTCTCTCTTATGGTTATTTAAAGGCCATATAAAGGCACACATAAAACTTGGTTATTAGTTTTGAAGTTTGTTCTTTAGACTTATAGGAAATATTTGTCCTCTAGAATATTAGTTGAGAAAGGGGGCTTCTGGCCAAACACAGATGCTGGCTCCACCCCTTGGTGACCGTGTGTTCTTCAGCAGGTTATTCTGAGTTGGTCCCTAATGTATATCACAGGTACCCTGACCCCATCTTAACACAGCTTTGCAGGGATTTAATTGGGTATTATATATCATTTTTACATCATATCATAGCTAGTCAGGGCTATAGCTCTTAGCTAGTATTCTTTCAATGAATAAAAGCTCTGCCTGTATATCCTTCATTATTAGAACCAGAAGGTTAGTCTGTTGGATACACAGTGTGTAGAGAATGGTACAGTTAAGACATAGGACACAGGGTACATTCCTGCCTCCTACTGGAGTGGGTAGGACGTGCATAAAGACCTGATTGTATGGATTTGAGAATGGCAGCAAGGGTGTTGTGCTAACAGGCCAGTGTTCTTTCCCTGAGCCATACCCTCAGCTCTGCCTAACCTCTCTAGCTTTCCTGGTAGACAATACCATATCACTGAGTAGTTCCAGTATTGTATACACCTGTATACATTGTTCATATCTTTTTTTTCTGAATGCAGGTGTTTAGATTTTGGAGAGAGATTTTTCTAATCATCAATTTTTAGATCCATCATCTGACAGAGATACTATTATCAGTGAATACAGTGTTGCTGATTGCTGTCATCAGTCAGACAGATTGCTTTCATCAGTCAAGGTGAATATGGCAGGATAATTGACAAAGCTGTGTGCAGAGCTCATAATTGTCATTCGGTAGCTGAAAACATTTTAAGATCCTCTTCAGGAGTAGCCCATGATCATAGAGTGTACAGGATGCCAGATGTGCTAGACAGTAGCCTTAAAGAGCCGAGTATCACGTGTTCTCTGCCCTAATGGGTCCACTGTGCAGGACGGCAGAGGTGTAAGTATTGGTGTAGTTGGTGGGCACTTTGTTGAGTTCTATCAGTATTTCACATACATGCATAGTAATACAGGAGAAGGTTGGAAGAAGCATTATGATGTAAGGAGTGATTTTGGGAAGAAAGTGGCTAGCATGTGTAGAATGCATGGAGGTGACTTGTAAGTGGAGTGTTGGATGAAAAGGACACCAGGCAGGGGTAGAGCTAAAACTGTGGATATAAGAGGCTACCTGGCACATCCTGAAAATTATGAGCAACTCACCCCAGCTGGAATGTGACCTGCAAAGGACAGAACACAATGAAAGGGAAGAGAGAAGGCGGGAGAAGTAAAAAAAAAGCTTGTCTTCAAGTCTTACATCACTAACCATGCTCACTGTGAGGCTGGAGGGTTTGCCTTTGGCCGAGAGCGCTCTGCCAGCAGTATAGAGTAACCAGGGGGGCCTGGAGTGTCAGGGAGACTAATTAGAGTTGAAGAAGAAACACTGCTGTGGCCACTACAAATGTGGGTATCACAGGGACGTGGGGAGGAGGGTAATGGTAGACAGAGGCAGAAGATTTTGTGTTCACTTTAAGAATGAACACTTTTTATTTTTCCCACTGCTGTTCATATATTGTGTACTAGCTGCTAGAGCGAGCTTGAGCAGTGTCTTTTACCCCTCTATTTAAAATCTTTCTTCTGTACTTCCCTGTCCTTGTGACCTTAGTTAGTGACCCTATTTAGGACATTTCTAGGGTTTATCTGCAGTTTCCCACAGTCACAGGATCACATCTAGGTTAGGGCTTGTGCTGAGAAAGAAACTGCAGACTGTCCAGACCCCAGCAGAACACAAGCAGCATTTGCAGCGCTGTGTTGAAGTACACTGATCTTGTTTTGGTCATAACTGGCTTTGGACTCGACTATCCCTGTAGTCTCGAGATTCTGCTCTTTCCTTTCCATTTCAATCTTGGTCAATGAATGTCTCACTAGGGTGAGAGTGGATCACAGTAAGTCCGGATGACAGTCACGAAAGGAAAGGAACTCATCTCAAGAACATAAGCTGGATGGCAGGTTCATCTACAATGATTAAAAATCACTACAGTTTTCTAGAGCTCCAGAGACAGAAGCTGCCCACCTGTCCACCACCATCTCCATGGTGATCAGGTTACAAACAAGAGGAAACAAACTGAAGATGGCAGAGGTGAAAAATGAGGCTGTTCAGGTCTTCATGGGGAATTCTGACCTTTTCTCTTGGCAAGTAGATGTGAAGCGTCATAATGTACTAAGAACTTGGTAGGGTTTCCATTCCCTTCCTCAGCAAAGAAGAAACTGCTCCAAGATGAAAGCCATCTGGCTCTATCAACTCTTAGTGAATTTTGCTCTCTTTAGTGCATGCTAACTCTCTTCATGATGCAACCAAACACTACTAGTTGATACTACTAGTTGATAGAGTAAGAGTCAGTTTAGTAAAATTTAGAGATTTATCACAGACCCTGTGATTTATCAGCATAGACAAAACCCAATGGCTACACACACACACACACACACACACACACACACACACAGAAAATTCGAGATTTATCTGGCTCTTCTTAGGAGGGCACAAACTAGATTGGCTATGGTAACAGCTGGTGTGTGTTTCATCCCCATCAGAGGGCCCAGTCTTGCTGCCAAGTCACAAACTAATCTCTGGCCTCAGCACCCAGTATGGCTGGCTGCCACGCTCTCTCAGCAAGTCCCTCTTCTCAGCTGGGCAGGGTGGACTGTCAGTCTTCTGATGAAGAAGTAAGTGCTGTACCTCACAGCAGGAGGGGTGCTGATGGCTAGCTCAGTAGCCTTTCTCTCTGAGTCAGATCTGCCAATGCTCAGCTGTCAACAGTAGTAACTTCTGGAGTAACTCCAGTGTTCCGATCAGAAGCCATCATTTGGGGATGTGAATATGCCTTATGTCTGGAGAGGCTGTTTGTAAGACTGTACTTTGCCACAGGCATAAGTCTGTCCACCTTCTACCTGGCCCCACATCACCCTGTGTGTAATGGCAACACTGAATGACAATGAGGACATGACCACTCCTAGGTAGATAGTTGAGGAGAAGGTTTTTATTGTAGATGTGAGAATTCAGCCAGAGGCATCTGGAAGAGCCCAGACTGAGCATGGCCAGCAGAATAGACTCCGTCATGAGAGGAGAGGGAGGAGGAGGAGAGGAAGAGAAGAGAGATGAGCCAGGAGCAGAGGACCAACAGAGAGGGGAAACCGAGAGAAGGGGGACCAAGAGAACCAAGAAAGGAGGCAAGAGGACAGGAGGCAAGAGGACAAAGAGAACACAATGCCAAAATGGTCGGGTTATATAGGAAAAAGAAACTGGAGGAAGGGCAGTGAAGCCCAGGGGCTAGAAAGATTTACAGTAAGGGGAAGTGTCTGTGCGTGTGTACAAGCATGCGTGTGTGTGTGTGTGTGTGTGTGTGTGTGTGTGTGTGTGTGCATGTGTGAAGTGGTGAGAGGAGCCTAGACTCTATAACAGGTACTTGTGGTGCCCAGGGAGCCTGGTGGCCTGGGTTCACTTTGATATATTAATAGGCACCTCAGTTAGCTATTTGTCTTAAGTTTCTTTGGGATCTAACACAGGCTCTATGATTCCTGTAGTGATTCTCCAACAAACTCATCCTCTTGGGGGCAACAGTACCTTCGTCATGATGGCTTTACTGCTGGTTGAAGGTATGAGAACGGACTCATACTGGTGTAACAACAGTGGTCTAAAAGCATTCCGGTTAAGGATTGCTCATGATTTCAAACCATGTGTGTGCGTGTCCTCAGATGTGTAGATACACATGCTGTTGAGGCCAGAGCTCAGCCTTGGGTGCTGTACACCTTGCTTTCTTTTTCAAATTTCTTTTCATGTATTTACACTGTGTGACTGCTTGTTTGTCTGAGTTCTTGTGGAGGTCAGCAGAGGGTGGAAGATCTCCTGGAACTGAGGTCATAGGTAGTTCTGAGCCTTGATTTTTTTAAAATTATTTTTATTTATTTACATCCCAAATGTTGCCTCCTCTCCTGCTCCCCCCTCAGTTTACCCCACCCCCCTTTACCTCTGAGAGAGTGTTGCCCCCCCACAAGGAATCCCCCTTCCCTGGCGCATTAAGTCTTTAGAGGATTAGGTACATCCTCTCCCACTGAGGCCAGACAAGGCGGTCCTCTGCTACATATGTGCCTGGGATCTTGGACCAACCCATGTATACTCTCTGGTTGGTGTGCCTTGGTTTTTTGTTTGTTTTGTTTTTTTTGTTTTTGTTTTTTATTTGTTTGTTTGTTTGTTTGGTCTGTTTTTGCACAGGATATCTTGCTGGAGCGTGCAAAGTAGGCTAGGCTGGCTGGCTTTCCAGCAAGCCCCAGTCTCCACCTCTCCTACACTAGGATTGCAAGCATATAACACCTTATGTTCTTTTTTCTTAAGATAGGGTCTTATTATATAAGCCCTGGCTAGCCTGGCACTACCTATGTAAACCAGGATGGCCTCCATCTCACAGAAATCCACCTGCCTCTGTCTCCTAAGTGCTGTGATTAAAGGCTGGTGCTCCCATGCCCAGAAATGCTAGGCTTTTAAAATTTGAGTCTAGAACTCAGATTGCGGTTCTTGTGCTTGGATGGCAAACACTCTTCCAGCATCTCCCCAGTCCTTAAAAATGTTGCAGCCCGTACTGCCCGTTCCGGTCCGAGGGTCAGGGTCTAGCGAGAGAGAGAGTGGGGATAAAGGGGAAGAGACGCGAAGAATGGAGACAAGACAGAGATTCTGATCAAGTCTCTTTTATTGAAGGGAATTCTGAGCTATTTATAGGCTTTTGCCACGTGCCTTGTAGGCGCGTGGATACCACGTGCCTTGCAGGTGTTGATATGACGTAAGCCTTACAGGCGTCTATAGCGTGGACAGCACGTGCACAGCAATGCCTTGCAGGCGTGGATAGCACATGCGCCTTATAAGCATGTATGGCGTAGATAGCACGTGGACAGCACGTGAACTGCATTGCCTTGCAGGCGTGGCCACCAAGTGCACCTTGCAGCTGGGGGCAGTAAACAGCAACACAAAATATGTGGGATATCAGAGTGTGCTTCAGCTGTTGTAGGCTATTGAAAACCAAATCTTTTGTCAGGGTATATGGTTCCAGATGGCTGCAAAGTTGATCTAGCCGCTTTCTGCTAAAGTCGGCTCCCAACATAAAAACATGTTCTAAAAAGACTTTCTACTTTTCAAACAGCTGTACCTCTGCAAAGGCCTGTGTCTGGAGGCTGGAGTTGGAGCTCTTTGATGTATGACAGGCTTCTTACTCAGTTTCTTATGAGATACTTTTGTTGCTCTAAGTTACAAAAACCTAGAACAAATATTAAAATCAATGGTTCTACTGAATTCACAAAAAATTATAGATTTAAACAAAATTGCATCTAGTGAGTTTAACTGTAGTTCTTGGTTTCAATACCAAACAACTATGAAGGCAGAACATGTGAGGAAAAGTATTGATGAGCCCCCTCTGTCAGGGGGTCGCCTGTGGCTTCCTATCTGAGGCTACAGATTGTGTCACCCTGGACAGGATTGATGTAAGAGTCAAATGGTGCTTTTGTTGGCCCATGTAGTGAGTGTTGAGGGGCTGTGTTTTAATTAATCCAAAGCATATTTCACACACAAAACCATTTCTGATTTGAGGAGCTTTAACGGTGACATGAATTCTCCAGTGTAGCAAAGTAGGGAGGTAGTGCTTTAGGGCACAGTGTTTAGGGCACAGTTTTGCAGTCTACACTGACCAAATTTGCCAGAAACAGAGAGCTAAAGACAAAGCTGCATCTTTGTAGAGATAAAATGCTAGACTGGATTAAATGCAGAGTAAGGCCAAGAGAGAATTACTGCTCCTGGAAACCATTCCCAACAATTCTCCGCAGCCTTTTTATAAGATTGAGATCACACTGGCTCTTAAATTTTTCCCATTTGTGGTTTTTATTTAGTTCTAAAATGCTCAACATGGATACTTACATCACATCTGTTTTTAATTCTCAGAAGTGGTGTGAGCAAATGCATTCTGAGATTTCTATTGAGCAGACTCCTTCATAAGCCAAAACTGCAAGAATCAAAGTACTGTAAATGAGTAAACAGCTCAGAAAACAGAGCATGGGGAAATGGCCATAAGGTTCAAACCTAAAACTGAGCAGAGAACCAGAGCCAGTGTGCAAGCAGAAGGGGTGCTGGGAAGCCTTGAGGCATCTTGCTGTGTCACAGATGTTTCTTACTGTGTGGAGACCATCTGATTCAGTGAGGCCTAGAAAGGGTACAGAACATGGTCAGACGTCCTGCACATTAGTTAGGGATTGAGGCAAAGCTGGAGCCCAGGGTCCTGGCTGGCTGGAAGCCATCATGGATGTGAGGTCAGGGTCACTGGACTCTTGGAAAGGGCCTTCTCAGTTTCCTCAGAGTCTATTTGCAGTACGGTTTCTATATTTCAGTTCAAAGCCAGGTTTTTCTCGCCCAGATTCTCTTATTCAGATTCTGCAACTTGAGTGTAGCTTATTTTAAGCTATCTATAGTATTTTGTTTGCTTATTAACTTAGTGGAAGTTTATTGATCTCTTTCTATGTGGCGAGTATGGATATCATAACAGATATAGTCAATCAAAATTTCCACATGGGACATGACCATGCGGCAGCTAACTCTCTTACTATACTAGCTTTATTAGTTATTTGAGAATTTCTTACAATGTATGTTGGTCATTTTCTCCCCATTCCTTCCCTAACTCATTGAAGAGCCATCTCTACCTTCCCACCCTCCCTCATCACTTTGTATTCTATTTTTTAAAAACCCACTGAGTTCAAGAAGTGCTGCCCATGTACTCCTGGGTGTAGGGGTCATATAGTGGATCGTGGTTGCCCTATTAGGGGCCACATCCTTTAGGAAAACTGATTCTCTCCTCTAGAAGAGTTAGGGGTAGAGGCTAGCAAGCCCCTCCCACCTCCTGCCTAGAATGCTGACTGGTTTGATCTTGTGTCAGTCTTGTGCAGGGAACAACAGCTGCCGTGAAAGCAGTTAAGAGATGATGCATTTTAAGGACACAAACTCAAGGGGCATACATATATAAACAAGCTGTATCTCTGGATACTGGAGATAAAAATCACTCAAAGACTGCTTAAAATCAAGGATTTGCTTTTATTTTATAACTAGAGATTACTCACTCCCTGAAGAAATTATTATTTTCTGCACATGTATTATGGTGGAAGTCGTGGTGTGTTTGGGGGGCAGGGGGCATACAAGCATGTGCATGAGGAGGCCCATGGTTGACATCAGGTATCTTTCTTGATCCTTGTCCACCTTATGTGTCAAAGCAGGGTCTCCCGGCAGTAGTCTTAGGTCAACTTGACACAAACCTAGAATCATTTAGGAAGAGGGAACCTTAACTGAGAAAATGCTGCCACCAGATTAGTCTGTGGGCAAGCTGATGGTACATTTTCTTGATTTTTGATTGATGTGGGAGGGCCCTGCTTACTGTGGGTAATGTTAACGCTAGGGCTGGTGGTCCTTGTTGCTCTTAAAAAGCAGAGTTAAGCAAGCCATGTGGAGCAAGTCAGTAAGAAGCACCTCTCCATGTTCTCTGCCTCTATGTTCCTCTCCTGACTTCCCTCAGTGATAGACTGTGATGTAAAACTGTAAGACAAATTAAATACTTTCCTTCCAAAGTGGCTTCTGGTCATGGTGTTTTATCACAGCAACAGAAACAATAACTAAAACACAAGGTTTCTTGTGGAATCTGGTTAGGTTGGCTAGTCAACCTTGCACTGGGGATCCTGTCTGCCTTCCATATACTGGGCTTACAGGTGACCACCACTCCTACCTGGCATTTATGTGGGTTTTGGGCACCTCAAATTTGTCCTCATACTTGTATAGCAATCACTTTATCCACTTTCAGATGTTCTTTTCTAGTAACACTTGCAGGTCTAGGGTCTGGCGTTTTGCATGACTTGTGTTTTATTTTTATTGTGTACTTTAGTGTACCTAGAATGGACATGTTTGGTGTCAGTATATATTATATAATGATCACATCAGGGTAAATCTTTCTTAAGAATACAATTTACCTTTACAACAGTTTTAAGTTTGCAGGAAAGTCAGGAAGACTGCTGTTTCTCCATTAGGTGGCTGTCTGTTTGTCACACTACAATACCAGTAGCTAAAGTCCATAGTGACTTACACTTCTTTAATTTTCCCCTGAAGATCCTATTCCGGGCCAGCTTTGGTCATCCTGTCTCTCCAGTTTCCTCTAGACAGTGACCATTTCTTAGATTCTCCTTATTTTTCATTACTCTGACAGCCAAGCATCTTTAGGATCCACTAGTTTGGGATTGCCTGGTGTTTTTCTTGTGGCTAGATAGAGTTCTGCAAGTTTGAGAGAATAACCACAGAAGTACAGACCTCATCATTTGGCTGGAAAGTGGGTTTCTCCACTTCAGAGTTAGTCTTTCCTCTCCTTGGGAAGGGAGTCACTAAGCAGGAGCTCACTGTTAGGGGATGGACCACCATAAGGAAGTCACCATGCAGCAGTTCACACCTAGGGGATGATGTGTTGCAGGTAGGAAGTCACACTTTGAGGATGGTGTGTTGAGGTAGGATGTTACCATGCACCTGTTCACACCTAGGGTATGGTGTGTTGTAGGAAGGATGTGTAGATCACTCTTACAGGGTGGAGTTTGGTGGGTTTGTTGTATGTCCTTGAGGGAGGGAGTGTTATAAGTTAAAGTTTCTTTATATAGAAAATTTGTCTGTTCACCATTTACTCTTTAGTTTAGTCATATTTATATTTATGTAAACAAAGTGGCTTTGTTACTGGAACATTTGCGAACTCTTGCACATGGCTCCGTGCTTTTGATACTTCTCACTGTGTTTATTTTGAGCACTTCATCACTTCTTGGGCAGCAATCCTTACACATAAATCCCCTGCTGTAGCTTAGAGTGATCCACTTCTTCAAAGAGTCTTGCTCTTTTTATTGGAAGATGGAATCACATAATTTAGTATGCTTGTTGCTTTGGAGCTGCTGTTGCTTCTAAGCTGTCAGAGGTTGTACATTACTAACCTTATACACATATGTATATATATTTCTGTACCTAACCGTCTGAATCTGTGTTATACTAAACATGGGTTAGTATGCCCTGAGGTCACCATCTCACCCTTGATCTGTTGGTACCCTGAAATATTTTAGCCCTTCTCCTTGCTTGGTTCTCATCTCCACACCAACAGAGCCTTGCTCATGGTGTCTTTTCACAGCAGTAGAAAAGTAACTAAGACAAATGACTTCTTGGGATTATTGTATATAGCACTCTGTGGCATAACAAGTTCACTAATACTCGTCAAAATTCCATTTTGTAGTTAGTGAAGAGAAAGGCCCAATGATTAAGAGCACTTGTTCTTTCAAAGGCCCCAGGTTTGATTCTTGGCATTGGCAGCCTCGGTTCTAGAGGATCTGGTGCTCTCTTCTGATCTCTGTGGGCACACACACACATATAGAGGCAGAATACTCATATTTCTGATTCGTCAGAAACCAATATATTCTGGGTTGCTTATTCTTCAGAACAAGTCTGTTCTAGATCGTGTATTTAGAAACCAGAATGTTCCAGACTGCTTGTTCTTTGTTACTGATTGGCATTTGGAGATTGTCAATCTCATACCATCCATTGTTTCAGACTATTTTTGACATCAGGCAACCTTAAATGTTTTCTACACAACAAACTAAAAGCAACTTTGGTCACTAGCCCACATTTACAACTTCAGGGAACTTATTCGGTCCCTCTTTCTTTGTGGGAAGAGTACTTTGGGCTACCCTTTTGACATTATTTCCCTTGAACCTCGTGACAAGTGTAAAAGTGAAAATGTCTAACTGTAAAGCTGTTCAGGAGTGTGTGTGTGACACCTACAGGAACATCCTTCCATGGCACAACACGTGGCCCTCCTGGGGTCCCCTCAACATTGAGACTGTAATGCGCAAGTCCTAGGTAGTGTGGTCCTTAGCCCTCCATGAGAGGTTGCCGCCTAATATCTTGCTGATTGATCACAGGATTACTCCTGCCTAGGAGGCACTGTCCTATTCACACAGGTTCCTTGTCTTATCCATCAGTAGAACTGTCACATTTTTGACCTGTAGTCTTATTCCTTGGCTATCTCGCTCTTCTCTCAGTATTTGACATGAAAAGCATAAAAACACATTTTCCTTTCTTTTTCAGAAGTGCGTTACAGAAGAGTGTTTCTTCTTTGAACGACTGGAATCTAATAACTACAATACTTACCGGTCACGGAAATATTCCAGTTGGTATGTGGCACTGAAACGAACTGGGCAGTATAAACTTGGATCCAAAACAGGACCTGGACAGAAGGCCATACTGTTTCTTCCAATGTCTGCTAAGAGCTGACTCATTTTAGACACTGTCACTGAGAGAAAAGAAAAGAATGTATACAACCAAGTTTGGATGCCTTTCATGTAATAGTAAGACACTTAATCATTACCTCAGTCAAAAAAACAAGTTTTGGAAAATATTTAGACTTTCCCATTTTATATAGCTTTGGTTGTGACCCAGTGAGAATTAGAGCTATGATCTTGTTCACATATTTCCTTTATTTGAAAAGAGGATTTAAAAATATGTACATTTATGAATTTCTGCTGTGGACATCATGTATGTGAGAAAACTGGTGCCAGGTACGAATGCTGGCATTCAGTCTGTCCCCACCGCAGCTCTGTACCTCTCTGGCAGTTCCCTGTGATAGAGTTTGTAGAACAGGCCTGTGTACACTGCAGGGAGTTCCTCCATGCTGAGGTCAATTTTGTCAAACCCTTCCCTGAGTCCGTACAGCAGTAGCCTAGCCACCCTGCTAGTGATGGGGGTCGTGTGTTTAGTCTGGGCCAGGTTTTCTAGATCAATCCATTCACACTTCAAGCATTCCTGCTGGCAGAAGTTGATGGTGAAGGAACACGGCTGCAGGCGGCAGACCAGGTACATGTCTGACATCCCGAAGGCCCCAGGGCTCCTGTGTTGCTGCCGGATGCTCAACAGGGACCTGAATTCTGACTTGATACCGGTCTCTTCAAAAACCTCTCGGACTGCTGTATCTGCTATATCAAAAAGAGAGAGACAAACATAAAGATTTCATTCTTAGAGATACCATCAAAGATTTTTCAGTTAAAATATGGAAGTTTAAAAGCAAAATTTTGTCTTCAAACTGCTTTCTGGATGTTGTGAAATGCACTTTGTATTTAAGACACTGAGACTCTTTGGAGGCTTATACACGTGTATATTGGAACTCACATCTTCTTAACTCCTTCTTGTTCTATTTCCCAAAGGCAAGAACACATTTGCAAACAAAGCTGCAGTTAATATACTGATAAATCCTTCTCTATTGTCCTGTCCTGAGCGTCCATCAAACTGCCTGAGTTTGTGGACGTCTGAATTGAAAGGACCCATCCCTTGTTACAGAAGTCTGTAGTGCTGAATGTACTTGAGTGAGCTGTGAAATGACTCTGACTTCTTTGGGATCTCAAGCCCACCAACCCTAGGGCAAGGCCCTTTGACCCTGTCCTGGCCACCAGTGGACCCCAGCCTGACATAGAAATTGTGTTTCCTTAAAATCAGATTGTGTAGAACTTGGAACTCATTCATCAACATCAAAATGCAATAGCTGTCTCATCAGATATCTGTGGTTGGTTGTTTAAACACCTTCTAATACCTCTCCAGATGTTTATTAGACAGCACATACATTTGTCTTGCCAGTAGCACAAAGTTCCTGTGCATTCAAACCACAGACTGTCTTTCCTGCCCACTGCCCCCAAGACATGCTCTTGTTCCCAAGAAATAGTTTTGGAAAGGCTCACAGGAAGAGTAACTTAGTCTAAAACATAAGACATCTACCTGCCATTCTTTAACTATATGCTGACTTCCTCTGTGACTGAGATCTGTCCATAGGTTAAGCATGGCCAGAAATTACATTCCAAAACGGAAAGCACCAAGACCAGGCATATAGCACAGCATGTAGAACGCCTGACTCACATGTGTGAGGTGCTTGGTACAGTTCCCAGTACCACACAATGAGGGAGGGAATGGAGTCATCAAAGAACATTCTAGGCTCACAAAGTTTCTCTACTAAGAAAATAGTTTTTAATCTAGCATATAATACTTTATTAAATTTATTACTAAAAATTGTGGCACTAGTCTTAAATGTTTATATAGTGGCTTCTAACTCTTGTTTAAATATATACTTATATTCTTTAAAGGTTCTAAAAAATAACCTTGGGGCTCCTGCTCAGTTCTTAGCACCACTAATCTGACCCACTGTATATAAGCTACAGAACAGGACAGGGCAAATGAGAACATGGGTGTTTTGCTTAGCAGTCACTGTGGCACTATGGTGGGGACAGGACAAACACTCTCTGGGAAGTCTGAATAGTTTAACGTGAATCGCACATCCCATACTAGCTGAAACCAGAAAATGCAAGCCAATAATTCTGCATCTGAGATGTGGGATATCCTCTTCTTCCACCTCAAAATGGAACTCTCTCCCCCAGTTTCAACATGCATTAAGATTATCAAGATAAACTTATTCCTTTAGAATTATCTTAATAGACTTTGAACTCTACTGAAATAATAATTACTGCGTACAAAGAGTCTACAAGCTCAGCTTTGCTGATGAAGAGAGGTGTCTGAATGTCAGACTGGATGGTGGACAGTAGGACTGCTGACGTTCTGAGGTTTCTCTGTTCTGTAGTACGTAATGAGAGGATGGCGTGAGATGGGGGAGAGTGATGGGAAACCTCCAGCTGTGGCTTTCCTTGAGCTCCCTCTATTGCTGGTGAACATCTCTGGCTGGCTGAAACAGGACATGGTTTTCAACCATGGCAATGACATCTTTTAGGAAGGTCTTTTGTTCCTTTGAACCATACAAACACGCTTAGACTCAAGCCTTGAGAACTTCAATTTGTTTTGTATTTTCCCAACTTAATTTCTTAAAAACATATTGCATATCAATGTCTCGTCTACCTAGCATTATCAGAGAGTGAAAGATTCCAAACAGACAAGTTTCCAAATTAATTAGCATTTATTTACTGGAATTTCGCAACAGCCTAATTAACAGCCAATAAATGTTGAACTGTTCAGGATGGCAACATTACAAAATTGTATTTCATGCTTTCCTAAAGAAAGGTTTCATATGCTCTAGACAATCTGAGTGTTATTATTTTATTCTGTGCTGTCAAACTGTACTATAGAAACCAGTTGGAGAAGGGCAAGTCTAGGAAAATGGTGAATGTCAGCTTCTGCTTTTGTTTTAGTTTAGATGGGTGAGTTATTTTGATAACTATAGATACTTTAAAAAAACTAGTAGTACATTTAAAATTATCTAGGCTTAAAGGAAAGGTTCTGGAATTAAACTAAAACCTGAAGTTATACATATTTAACTTGAAAATATGCTTTCCTGATTTATATCTAAGTCTGTCTGAAATTTTTAGGATCTATTAAAGCTCAAAGGGGGAAAAGAAACCCCACCTCCGCTTGAAAAGATATGCCTCAGGAGGGTAAGGCGTGCAGGGCTACAGATGGCTTCCCACAGAGTGGAGGGTGAGAAGACTAGACGAGTTACCTCATTCATGTGCTCTCAATACCACACAGGTATTGGTGGTGTTGCAAATGGAGAAAATGAAGAAGGGATCTTTATGGGAAACAATGGCCCTCACTCTCAGTATGTGGCACCCCTACAAAATACAGATACTTTTGCACATAGCATGGAGTAAGTAGCACAGGCTGGCTTGATACACCTTTCTTCTGCCTCAGTCTCCTTAGTGCTGTGATAAGCAGGCATGTGACACCACACCCAGGTCCTCAGAGTACATACTGTCAACAGACTACCCACCAGAGAACTAAGGAAACAGGTCACTGAGAACCTAACACCAAGGTTTGTTTTACGTGTCTGAATGTCATTAATGTTACTCATGGGCTGCTAGGAGCTGTACTTGTAAATACATACAGGGCATTTTGATCTGTACAACATTTAAAAATCAGATATGATAAACATATACTCAACTATAAGTAAACACAGGAGACTGCTCTAGTACAGTGCCTGGTTAAGAAGAAACAAGAATGTGCATATTAAAGAAAGGTCACTGAGAAACAATACTGGTATCTAATGTATTATTTTTCGATAAAGATGTTGAATTTAAGCCACTGGTTTAAGGAACAGCATGATTCTATACTTTGTAGATCAGTGTGTAGTTCATTCTAGTTTCCTATAAGCTGATTTGGAGGGAGAGGGAGGCATGTTATTTCTCACGCAAGACTTTCTCATAGGTAATTCATTATGTTTTATGTTATTAATAATACATAGCTGGCAAAAATCTTCAAAGGGGAATTATATCGCTATTTCCTTATAGATGGTTTTATTGTACTTCAATTTTTTTCTAAAAATTATTATTCACCAACCTGCGATGAAATGGTCAAGAATTCAAAATTTAGTAATTTTAGCTGTATCTTAAGAATCTTTATAATTAACTTCACTGATGAACATCTCAAGTTTCCCCCTTTCAGATGACCTCAGAGCACCATTAGAAAGGAGTTTCCCCATAGGTATAAACTATACAAGTGAAATGAGTGTGGTAGAAAGCTCTTGCTAACTTTGTATCACTCTGAAGAAATCTGTCTGAATTTTTCTTAGTGTGAACCAATTAGAAACTTTAAATTCTTATTCTTAGTTACAAAGCAGGAAAGTAAACATATGAATTTTCTAAACATTTTCGAGTTTATCAGAAGTATATAAACACCTACCAATATCTTCTCCTGGCTCTGACAGGCCTCCTGGAAACTTCCACATGTTTTTCAACTGCAATGCAAAGTGAAAAAAAAAAAAAAGAAGGTCATGTCATGACTTATTTTCTCTCTGTCCTCTCTCTACCCACTCCTCCCTCGTCCACTTAGTTGGTCAAGGAAAGGAAAACCTGTTTGTATTGATTTATCCTACACCCCAACCCCAGCTTTCTTCCTACTTCATGTCTTCTCTTTTGAGGGAGATGGTGGTTGATGAAGTCTTTTCTCTCATTCTTCAGGAAATAGAAGTGGTATTATTTGGTTAATGTGATACAACTTATATTAATGAACCTTTGGAGGGAAATATCTACCCAATTGTGTACGTCACAGAACTTGGCTGCTAGTGAACTCTGAACAGATAGGATCGTATAGATGCTGCTACGAGTAAGTAGAGTACAGAAGAAATGTAACCGCGAGGTATGCTACTCTAGATTTTTACATGCATTTACTGTATTTTGTTTCTAATCACAGGTATTACTCAAGATTTCTGTGTGTTTATCATTTTATTGTAAAATGTAATTGCTTTTTATGGGTAGTATGAATAAAGTTATTTTGGTTTCCTCTCATCAATCATTTCTTTTTCTTTTCTTTTTTTCTTTTTGTGGGAGGATGCTAAAGAGATAAACCTGATCTTTGGAAAAAATAAGATTAGATTAAAATAAAACAGGACAGTTTTCTTGTGGCTGTCATGATTGACTCCTTATAGAATTCTGCATATAGTATGTGTTCAGCATACTATAAACCTCAAGAATGAGTGACCTCATAAGCCAGCAGATTTCATACTCCTCATTCATAAACCCACTGTGGACCTTTTACTATGTATGGTGACCTCTGGCTTCCTGGAAGCCTGCTTCTGAGAGCACGCATCACCTCTCTGTTATGTGGGCTTGGAGGCCAGGGGCAGGGTTCCTGCTTTCCATACACCATTGACTACTGGGTACAGAGTCCAGGCTTTCTATCCTTCTGTGTCCAACTTAGGTTTGACTTTAACCTACAAAGCATATTATGCCTTACTTTATTAGTGTAGAAATCTACCTCATCTGCAGAGATGCATTGCCTTTTGGGTTACACTTTAAAATGGTTCTGGAAGCTCTGTTTCTATGGAGACTGGTAAGATATTGGACACTACAACCATAAACTCTATTGGTAATAAGAAAATGAACGATGTAACAGGGCACTTGAGAACTTGATATCATTATAACATTAACCATCCCATACACCATCTTTTTGTCATCACAGTGAAGCTTGCCCATAGCTGCTATTTGCATGTCAAGCTTAAATTCACATCTGGCTCCAGGCACCCTCACAGTGTATCCCACCACATCTGTGAAATTACATTCCCTACTCTTTAGTCACTAGTATCAAATGTATATATTTATGTCCCAATCCAAAATAAAACTTACTAAAGGCTAGGGCACAAACTACTTTAGGAAGCAGTTTGTGTTTATGGTAGAAAGTTTTATTTAAGTCTGAGATATGGTTTTAATTTAAGCCTCACAAATGACTTAGAATAATTTTAGATAGCATTTCTGAGAAACTATGTTGTTGTAATTCTATATAATGAGGAAATGTTTAATTTACCAGCAATATTTAATGAAGGGCCAGAAAATGTAAAAATAAATAGTCTTGCTACGCTGGCTATAGTTCAGGGGCAGCATCAAGCTGGTAGAAGAAACCCTCGCCTTCACTTTGACATCCATGCCTGAGCATGAAAACATTTCTAATAGTGGCTCTTCTCACAGTCTCTTAGGAGTCTTCTTTTAGCCTTAGAATGCTTACCAGTCTCTCTCAGGACAGATCCCCTGCCAACATTCCTGATCACAGAGATGACAGCCACTGGCTGAGCTCTGTGCCTTCACAGAGTCGATTCTAATTTCTTGGTTTATGGCTCTATCCTTTAAATTTAATTTTTAAATTTATGTGTATGAGTGAGTGTGTGTGCGTGTGTGCACGTGCACGCACACATTCCACATGGATGATGACTCCTGCAGACCTGAAGAAGGCATCTGATTCCCAGAAGCTGGAGTTACAGGTGCTTGTGAGCTGCCTGACATGGCTGCTATGAGCAAAACTCTGCTACAGTAACAAGTGCTTTAACTGCTGAATGTTTCTCCAGTACCTAACCCTTCCCCTTTCCCTCCTCCCCTCCCCTCCCCTCTCCCCTCCTCTCCCCTCCTCTCCTCTCTTTCCCTCCCTTCCTTTCCCCTCCCCTCTTCTCCTCTCCCTCCCTCCCTCCCTCCTCTTTCTTAACCTGGTAGATTCCTACTCACTCTTCTAGACTGAGCTTGAAATGCCACTTCCTCTGAGGCATCTCTGGAGGCTCTTAGGGCAGAATTAATTGTCAGTATCCACTCTAGGACAGTTCAAAGACTGTGCTGCAAGATGGCTGGGTAATGTGTTTTCAGTCTCTCTTCTCTTTGTAACTGGGAGCAGAGCTCCTGGCAACACTAAGAATGCTGATTGATTGGATGCTACCTCAATAATGTGTCTTCCCAATTAAATACTACCATTTGTAATGCTCTATAGCCATGAAGTAAGCACAACACTGAGGATTACTCTGACAGGTTCAGGTCTGTATCACAACTTTATTTAGGTAAGTATCTAGCACTCCATAACTGCTTAGAAATAACTATTGAAGTACCTTTCTGTATTCTCTTAGCCGTATCAACATGTCTATGTTTTATGTTTCTCTAGAGAGAATACCTTGGAAAGCAATCTACAAGGGAGAAACAACTTACTTTATTTCGATCTTGTACAACCAGTACTTTCCTGGTGCTAACATCAAATACAGCACCTTTTGAGGGGGGGAGGGGGGGAAAGATAATCACAAAATATTAACTTCATTTACCTTCAATTCCTTCATACCAACTTGTAGTCACCCATTAACATTAAAATCCCTTAAATTAAATTAATTAAATTAAAATCCCTTATTTGAAGGCCTGGTTTAGTTACTTCAGCCATGAAGACTGTAAAACACATCTCCAGCAAAGAGGTCATTGCTCAATTGACTAGAGTTTTCTCTCTCTCCCCCTCTCCCTCCCTCCCTCCCTCCCTCTCTCTCTCTTCCCCCTCCCTCCCTCTCTTTCTCCCTCTCCCCCTCCCCCTCTCCCTTTCTCTCTTCCCCTCCCTCCTTTCTTCCCTCCCTCCACCCTCCCTCCCTCCTTTCTTCCATCCTCCCTTCCAACAATTTGGAATGCAAATGTTAAATTTGTACAGTAATCACCTGCATGACTGTCTATGTCTCCTGGCACAGATGAAGATCTTTTTTTATCCTTTAGTAACATTTTCTTTGGTGGTCACAGCTGTAAGTGCTTGCTAGAGCCCATCTGGCTCTCTAAAGATATTGTCTACTAGGAACTTAGAACGTTCTCTTTCTCACAGGTTGAAAAGCTAAGAAGTCCAGGATCAAAATGGTAACATACAGGTGTCTTGGAAGAGCTACTTCTCATAGAGAGCATTCCCACGTGGGCCTAAGGCTGGGCCTCTCAGGCCACTGTTAATAAGGACTCCAATGTCTTATTAAAGCTTTTCCCACAGGACTGAGCCACCTGTGCAGGCCTCATCTATTACTGCCATTATTCTAACATGATTAAGCATTTACAATGCAGTGCTTAAAGCACTGAAGACACACTGGACTTTTGTTTTAATTCTTACTTCTTGAAGCATAGCACAGATTTCGGATCTCTGCTTCCTAGCTGTTCAGATCCCAACTATCTCAATATCCATCAGGACCTGTCTGAAGCCAGTTACATTTCCTTACTGTGTGTGCATCTTTCCTAGAGCACACACATGCATTTGGAAGGTTTTACTTTTGTATGCCTAAATTCCAACCCAGCACTTTTGTTTAGTCGTCCATCATACACACTGCTCAGTGCACTGTGGACTCTGCTAGATGTCAGGACTAAAACCACTGTCCTTCCTCTTTTCAGTATTTAAATTTTCTCCTCTTTATCTTATTATGGGTGCTTTGCCCACAGAACATCTGTACTATGTGCATGTCGTGCCTCTGGCCAGCGGGGGAGGCAGGTCAGCAGGGACTGGAGTTACAGATGGTTATGAATCATGTGGATGCCAAGAATCAAACTCTGGTCCTCTGAAGGAGCATCAGGTACTAGTAACTGCTGAGCCATCTCTCCAGCCCCTCTTTTAGTATTTTTATTTGGGCAATCCTGGGTCAAAAACATAAATAACACTTTAATGACTTGTACTAGAATCCTTGAAATGGGCTAACTTTAACATATCCTTATGGGAAGGTATTTTCTATATACTTATCCATTCTTTTAATATTCCTTTTTGAGTCTTTCTATGTAACATACAGAAGCCCCTTATGTATTAGCTGAACTCCTATTATGTATAAGGTATTTTACCAGATGCTGGGAATACAGTGGTACACACAACACAATGTCCTGCTGTGTGTGGCGTGCAGGCAAATGAAAGCCAAGTTATTCAGAACAGAAAGTGGGAAAAAACAACCACAAACAAACATGCAGAGGGAATTCATGGGGAAAGAGAGCTTGTTTGTAATTGAGGGGCTGGAGAGATGCTCAAAGGTTAAGAACCTATACTGTTCTGGCAGGGGACCCAAGTTCAGTTCCCAGCACTCACATCAGATGGCTTACAACTACCTGTAACTCCAGCTCCCAGGATCTGATGTCCTTTCCTAGTCTCTATGGGTACTTGCATCCCCTCCCTCACACCCACACTCACAAATAAAATTTATTTTAAAATTTCAAACATTAAAAAAAGCAACTAAAATGAAACACTGCACTTGGTACTCTCAAGGCTGGAAAGAAGACCAGTAAGAATATTAGCTCCAGTGAGGAAAGTATCAGAAGATGTAAATCTAATTGGACTTTCCAAGGGACAGAATGCCAAGAAACATATTTTTAGATTTGAAGACTTGTGATTATCCAATGTCTCTTTTCTTTACTGTAGTCACTAACAGCATAAACTCACAGTGAAAAGATATTAAGTACAAGTGGAGCGACCCCTGATGGCCACAGCATAAAGTTAAACCAACACAAGATTGGAATTAAACAGGAGTTCTGAAAGCATATCAGGCATAGTGTGTGTCTCCTGTGCAGTAGCTCAGGTGTCTGCACATGAGTGTCATAAAAAGTGACCGAGTCCACACAGCCATCAGTGGGAGAGCTGTGGCTTTATTCCAAATGGACACTCTCATAAACAACACTGCTCCATCAAGACATAGCTACTGTCCCCTACTTGAAGATGTCATCACCCACCCCTCTATTCACCGTCCGTCCATCAATCCAACCTCCTTACACCCCTTAGTCCATCTATCCATGCATACTTGGTTCCTACTTTGTACTTGCTCTGTCTTTAGCCCCAGGAAACATGGTGAACAACACACAAAATGGCTGGCTTCATGGACTTTGCATATTGTTGGGGAGAGTAAGTACATATAAATAGTCTTGCATTGGGTGCTATTTAAAAATATCTGGATAGAGTCATAGACTGGTAGAACTGACATGGAGAGGTCCCTATTTAGACAACGGGTTTGAGAGGTTTTCTGGAGTCAGTAAAATGCTTCCCAGACAAGCATGGGGAACCGAGTTCAGGTCTCGAGCATCCACATAAAAAGCCAGGTACAGTGAGGCGCTAGGTTCATCTGTAGATAGATGTGGTGTTAGTAGGTGGAAAATTCCTGAGGCTTGCTATCTAGCAAGGTGGATGATACCTGAGGAATGACACCCAAGGTTGTCCTCTAGCAACCCCCTTACACACACAGACACACAGACACACAGACACACAGACACACACACACACACACACACACACACTGTCCAAAGGCTCTACGATAGTTTTACTGTTCAATCTTAAACTGCTACCACTTGACACATTAACCATGTAAAGCCTTAGGAAGTAACATGGTTAGGAAGTAATATGGTTAGTTTGCCTTGCTTCAAGTTCAACCTAGAAGTTTTCCTGTACAATGTTATACATTTAGCACTTATTTAGGCTGAAACAGTCATGAACTTCATCAGAATCAAAATGCGGTTCCTGTGTCAATCCTAACAAAAGGAAAGGAAGCTGGGAGATTATGAAGGGCAAGTTCTTAACATGAATGCCTGACAATAACTATCACAAAAGACTGCTGGAATCACAGCTAGCTGCAGCCAGAACATGAGTACTCCACAAGGACATGCCCAACCTTTGACCAATGCCACTATGTCCCTTAATGGCTGTATCCAAGGATTACTCTTTGAAGTACCTGAATATTATCAGTTTTATCCTTTGAAACATATTCTTGCCTTCTTGAATATACATGTCTGATTGCAATATACTCAAATCACTATAACCCCTCCCCACTAAAAAGTTACCTTCTGGAGAATTTCATGTTTATTTGGAGTGACATATACTTTAAGGAGTGTAATTTATTTCCTTATCCCAATTCAGTGCCACTGTTGAGAACGGAAGCTCAAATATGTGTGAAGCATGTTAAATGTGGCCTTTGGGAAGCCTGTTTCTCCACTTGTTTTCTATGCCAGCCTGTAACTCACAGGACAGACACCCTTTCTTTTTTGAAAAGCACAATGCCACAGCTGCACAGTGAACAGTCACGCAGTGCTCACTGACCAGCACTGACAGACTAGCAGTCCAGCTTCAAGTAGACATGGTAAACCTGCGAAACGGTAGTTCCTGTGGTTAGGAGTCCAAAACTGACCTGCAACACCTACTTGGTGTGTAGCATACCCGGGGAGTCTGCTGGGTCCTTCTCCCAGCCACAGAGTCAGCGTTGAGGAATGGGTTTCTGCGTGGTGGAAGCAAAAGCCCAGGGAAGCAGCGGGGGCAATGAAGTGGCTCTGCAGGATGGGGATGTGCAGCCATGCAGCTATCCTTCCTTCTGATCGCCACTGCTCAATGGCGGCTGGAATGCAGAGGGAGGAAGATACACCCTGTAAAGCTTTTATATGAGATGAATGGTCCCCACCTTGCTGCATCGCTATAGCTGTAGCCCAGTTGTTTATGTGATTCTCCACCCATCACACCACTGGTGTTTATAACCAAACTACCCAAATACAGGCCCAGCACACAGCAGGTGCTCAGTCACTGCAAAATGGACAAAGAAACTGATCCATATGCTGCTTTGGTGCTTTCTTCTTCTTCTTTCCAGAGCTGTATATGCTACAGGGTTCTCTATCACGGAGCCAAATCCCCAACCCATTCTAGTTCTCTGAATGCCCTTAATTTTAATCTTCATAAATGAAGATGAAACTTTTTTTAACTCTTACATAAGAGTTTTGATGTTATTCTTAGTTTATAAACTACAGGTGGTTAAAGAATAGAAATAAAATAGTAAGTCAGAACTATCTATTACTAGCATGAAGAGAGAAATACTTTTTGTGATTTTTGCATTAACACGTCTGCAGCTTATATTATGCCCTTTATGTTACATATTAGGCAGTCTATCATTAAAGTTCCTTCAGTGAAAGTGGCCTCCTCAATAGCAGTAGCTCCCCTATGTATCCTATAAGCTCACCAGCCAACTTCTACCCTTCGGATTTTATTACATTATTTAAAGGAATTTTCCCCTCTCTAGTAATGTGGCTTTCTTCCCTTCCCTGTCTCCACAGCTTTTATGAACTCCTAGAAGCCCAGTCTCTTCAATAGTCTTTCCTGACCACTGCTCATGTGCTATTATGTGAGCTTAAGACCATATCTGTGTAACTTATTAGAACACACTGTATCACCAGATGGCATCTACCAACCAATTTTCTATTCCTAGGTAAGATGTCATGAATTTGCAACTATTCACACACAGGACTATTTCACACACAGGGCACACTCTATGTGATTCCAGGCATGGTAATCACCTCTGTAATCCTGGAAGCAAGGTGGGAGGGTCATGAGTTTGTAGCCAGCTTGAGCTACCTATAACATTGTCCTATCTCAAAATCCCCCTGCCAAGAAAGTGTTCTGTATAGGGCTAAGTATACTATAATCCTAATATCTGAGTGGTGTAAAAACAGTAGTAAAGAAATAGTGACCTTCGTGTGCAAATGTGCTTTAACAGCCATTACTGATTCATTACAACGTTTAATATTCTTGAAGAGACACACAACTCATCAGGCTTTCTTCTCAGATTAGATCCTCTTTACAGGCACTGCCAACTACTTTGGTTTGATTCCATCACAACAGAATAATTGAAGGCTCACAGAGCAGTGTGAAGAAAGCAGACCAGAGCCAAAGGAAGGTACCAGTTGGCTCTGGGCCTTGGCACCATCATCTTTCACATGGGATGAGCACGTACTTTCCAGGTTATGAAGATGAAATACATTCCTATTTGTTAGATTCTTGAAAACAATGTCTAGTACTTGATAATGACTGTGAAATGTTTTATTAAAGGGGTTTCATTCAGGGTGTCTTTGATCACACTTATCCAGTATCTAGAGCTGGCTAGCATTATTCTCCTAAAAAATCTTTTCTGTGGTCATTTGATTAATGATGCCTGGCAAAGGGCATGGCACAGTCTTGAACTTGAACCCTGGACATGTTTCCAGGTCGAATACACTTTGTGGAGTGGTGCTTAGACTATCATCGGTCACTGGGAAACCCTATGTACAACAAATACCTGTGCTCATCCATATGTGTGCACATATCAGAGGATGAATTGATTCGATTCTCCTACTGGCGATATCGTTGAAGTCTAAGCACTTATAAGCAGGAGAGATGATGTGAAGTAGAGTGGTTTGAAGATTAAACAGCATTAGAGACACTAACTTGCCATGCTGGTTGCTCACAGAATGAAGATCATTTGTGGTTTCCTGGTTATGTGAAAGGATCGTTTCCATTGCTAAATTTCCATGCTATGCCACCAACCAAAGAGTACAAATGGAGGGACTCAAGGCTCCTGCCCCATAGGTGGCAGAGGACGGCCTTGTTGGACATAAGGGGGAGGAGCGACCCTTGGGCCTGAGGGGATTCGATGCTCTAGTGTAGGGGAATACAAGGAAGGGAAGGTGGGAGTGGGTGGGTGGGTGACCTCAGAGAGAAAATAAATAAATAAATGAAAAGGAAAAAAGGTTGCTCTAACAAATTAGACACTTATCTCAAGGTGAAAACTGCAAAGCTCTGTGGACAGAAACAAGCACTGGCACCCGTCCCGATTAGGAGACAGTTTTGCCTGGCAAAGCGTGTTGCAGAATCGAGGTACCAGCAAAACTAAGGCTGTCAGTGTTTACTAAGAGTTAAACATGTGGCCGACACCGTGTTAGGCGCTGCGAACCCCGAGTCAATCTCAAGGGCAAATTATCTAGGATGAATATCCAGGGTTTGGACCCGGTCATGGCTGAGGGCACTTCCAGGTCACAGCGAGAGGACCACTGGGTGTCCTTTCAGCTTTCACCTCAGAGCCCACACGCTCCGCCCTGGTTTCCGGGGCCGGAGACCCGCACTTGCCCTGCAAGAGCTTCCGGAAAGCGTCGGCATCCAGCCCGTGCAGCGTGTGGTGCCGCGACAAGTGCACGGAGACGCCCCCAAATCTGTCCAGCTCGCCTTGTAGCTCGCCCCCGCAGGAGCCCCGGCTCTCCAGGCCGCCGGAAGCTGTGCGCCGCCCCGTCCGGAGCCTGGCTCCGCCCGCGTCGAGCAATGCCGAGAACCAGCGACCCGCTCTCTGAACCCACCACATTGCTTGCACCTTGCCTTTCGGACGCTCGCCTCTCCCAGTTCGCCCCGCCCACCCCGCCCCGCCCCGCCCGCCCCGCCCGCCCCGCCCCGCCCCGCCCCGCCCCGCCCACCCCGCCGACGCAGCCTCGTGTCACCCTTGGCGCACGCCCCGCCCCTTCCCGCCCCGCTCTCGTGACCCCGTGCAACATCACCTCCTTCCGGCGATCGCCCCGCCCCGTCTCGCCGCGAACAACCTCAGGCGTCTTCCGGAGCTCGCTCCGCCCCTTTTCGCTGGGAGACTGGGGAACCGTAAACTCTCGAAAAGTGTCGCCATCCGCGATTCTTGAGCTGGACTTTGTATTTGGCAGGGAGCTTAGTGGAGCTGATTGTCCTCCACGGGCCTGGGACAGAGAGGAGAAACTTTCTGATTGTTTTTGTTGTTGTTACTTTAAGCCACAACCCACATTTGCTTTGGGAGTAGATAAAGCAGCGGAACAGCCGAAGTTCACTCTTCGGAGTTCATAACGTAAACGGCGGTTCCTACGCCCACCCCTTTTTCCTTTACGAAACGGTGTCTTGCGAGACCCTCGCTAACCGCCTCAGCCTCTCGGGCTGCGCTCTACGCGGAGCATTACGGCGTGCGTGCCGCGCCGCTGACCTCTGACCCGGAAGTTTTATCCCCGTGCCGCGCACGTTGAGCCGGCTTTGGGCTGCTTTTTCTCCGACAGCCTGCAGTCATGTCTTCCAAGAAGAACAGAAAGCGGCAGAAAGAGGGCGCGGAGGGCACCTCGCTCTCACTCTCTGCTGCCTCGTCTCGCTCGGGGCCCTCGACTCCTCTCGCCCAGCCGAACGTGGCGGCTCCGGGGATGCTGGTGGTGACCAACTTCCTTGAGAAAGGTGAGGAAAGCGCGGGCAGCGGTGAGGCTGAGGCGCCTGAGGGGAGCGCGGCGTGTGGAGGTGGGCGTGACACGGGAGCCCGCGGACCGCTTAGCTGCCAGGCCTGAGCCTCCCGGCCCTGTTCGCAAAATGCTCAGAATTTCCCCTTTACGGTTTGTTCTTTCTTTCTGACTTTGGGAGTACTGGAGGTTGAGCCCGGGGCCTTGCGTACGCCACGCTTGACGAGCGACTGAGCTGTGACCGCACTCGAGGTGGCCTGGGCTCCTTGAAGATTTACTGTCTAGTCAGCGCTGCAGAAATGGTTCTTACCTAGTAGAACTTGCGCTAAAAAGCTCATTTTTGATGACGAATCCGTACTGCCTAACCGACAGCGTTGTGTCTCTGGGGACAACAACGTTTAGTTATGATAACAATGTTATTGCTCTTGACTCTTTGCACACCGGTGTTAGTAGTAAGTTACCCCGTCACGCGCGTGGCTCATCTAGTTTTCACAGAGATAGCGGGAAGTGAGGACGTAATGCTACCCATTGCACAGAGTAGAAACAGCTAACGGAGTTGCATCGGAGTCGCACGGGTACGAGTTGGCAGAGTCCATGTTTGAGTTCAGATTTGTGTGATTCCAGAGCCATTGTCTTAGGTGAGGTGTTTTTTTTTTTTTTTTTTTTTTTTTTTTGTCTTGGTGAATGGACAGACTTCAGGTCTGACAAGTCATTTACTTGGTAAACCCTTTAGCATGTTTGATGTCTAGTTGTTCTGAAAAAAATGGAGCAGACAATCTAGGGGCATGGTTTTTATGTCCAGTAAGACTCTCAAGACTACCTTAGCGTTAGCATAGTGTTTTTAATCTGCCTTAGCAATCAGGGTACAGCTTGTTCTGTTCTGCAGATTCAATATCTTTTCAAGTAGTTCCTTCCCACTGCCATTTGCACATGTTCATTCTCTAATGTCTTAAACCACTGGAAAAGTTCCGCCATGTCTTCCTGCCATCACACTCTCTACACATTTTCATTGTCTGCTCATTAAATAGAGTGTTCTCTGCCTATTTGTCAGTCTCATGCCGTCATCTCTTGGGTACTGCTTGGTAATAGTCACAGATAGTCTCTGTGTTGTCAAATCCAGGGGATGGTTTTCATTACTTGCCTTTTGACTCTGTAGTCTTTGGCATTGTTGGTCTTTAATTCATCAAAACATCTTGCTGCTTATTTACCATTAGACTTTCCTAGGTTTTCTCCATGTGCATTGGCAGTTCTTTTCTCCACAGGTTTACCCTTTTCCATCTGATTCTGCAATATTGATGTTTCTCAATTCTAAATCTGATACCCTGTTTCTTCTCTAAATATTTTTTTAAGGCAAGAATATCCAAAGCTAAGTTTTCCATTTATATTCTCATCAATTTTGATTTTATTTTTGTACAGCATGGTATTTCTGAGTCTTGATTCAGCTGTGTTTTACGTCAGAATTTCTCAAACATTTTATGAAGCAAAGTTAATAATGTTAAGTAAGTCACAGATTGACACTTTTATTAGATAGTGTAATTAGGAAAAATTTAAAAAGCAGAATAATGAAGTTTATTGGGTTCATAGACACAACGTTTATCTGCTTGCAGTAAAAGTTTCCAAGTGATTTTTTTTTTGTACTTAGCCTTATTATGAGCTAGTAACAAGTAGTTTGTAGACTGTTCTGAATAGCACTATTACCTCTGATTTCTTTACCTTTCTAAATGTCATTACCCTTTAATTTCTCAATCACTTTAGAATCAACTTCCTAAGTCTACTTCTTCCAGTAATACAAGCTTTAGTCCTTATAAAATTCAGAAACCTAGGGGGTCAGGCATAATACCACCCGTTCTCACATCTGTTATTGCTGATCTTGTATACCATCCAGATAGTCTCTGTATTCACAGCATTCCTGCTGCTTCTCAACAACTCAAACATCATTTCCCACCTGAACTACTACAAGGGCCTCTCTGTTTTCACTTTTGTCCTCTTACTCTTTTTCTACTTTATAGTCAGAATGATCTTTTAAAATAAAAATCTTGTCATGGTTCTGCTATTAATCCCTATGGGCTTCCATTGTCGTCAGGGTTATGACCAGTATCTTGATGCAGTACACTGCCATAGATAGTTTCAGCTTTCCTTATTTCTTCATCTTCCTCCTTACCTGAATGTTAGCAGCACTTTCTTTGAATAGCAGTTTCTAATTTTTCCAAATTAGGTCAGATCACACATAATAATAGGCTTTGCTAGGTCTCTCAGTATAATTATAGTTCATAATTATGCAGTTTTTCTGTACTCATTTAATAATTCATCCTGCTAGATTATAAACTTCATGAAGTGATAGAACAAAGGTGGACGGTTGTTTAAAATTGACTTTATGGACTAGTGAAATGATTTAGTGGGTAAAGATTTTAAGGACCAAGAATTGAGATATCACCCATGTAAAAAGCTGGGTGTAGGAGCTAGGAAGATAGTTCAGCGGCTAAAAGCATTTGCTTTGCAAGCATGAGGACCTGTGTTTGTATCCCCAGCACCCATGTAAAAAACTGAGTATGGCTGTATGTCTTGTAACCAAATAATTGAGGCTAGAGGTAGGTGGATCCTGGGAGTTCACTGGCCCAGATTAGCCAAAAGAGATCCTGTCTCATACATTAAACACAGAGCTATAGTATGGTGGTGCATACCTGTAATGAATGGGGAGACTGTCCTGGTTTTCTTTCCATTGCTGTAGTAAAATACCTGAAAAAGCAGCTTAAGGGAGAATGGATTCATTATGGCTCATAATTCTAGGTTAAGTTCATTATCAAAGGAAGTCACAGTGGCAGGAGCTTGAGAGAACTAGTCACATCACATTGAAAGTCAGAGCAGAGAACAGTAAGTTCACGTATGCATTCATTGCTTCCTTTTGAATGTAATGTGACCTGCTCTAGACTGCTGCAGTGAATGTCGATGAGTGACAATGTGCATGGAATCTGCATGGTATAAGGAAAGAATGGACTCCTTATTGATCTCTTACTGCCACATACATGCATGCAGACACTAAATATAGTGTCTTGGAAGAATAGGGACTGGTAGAATTCTGTGGAGAACTTGAGTTGATTTGGATCCTGTAAGCAGAGAACTGTATAATACATTGGGAAACAAGGACTTGGATAGAAATTGTCCATGGTCTTCATTCACAGGGAGATGTGGAGGGTTTTAGGGAAGGTCTAGAAGTGGAAGCAAGCATCTAGAGCCAAATGGTTATTCCAGTACTTAGTGGGAGTCTTTGAAACCTGGGAGCTGACTCAGAATCTTTCTGCAGAAAGCATGGAGACCATAGGAAGTGTAGTTAGTTTGTTGCTGTTTGCTTTTGATAGTGCTGAGTCAATACCCCAGTCACAAGTATGTTTTGGTTTTTGGTTATTGGTTTTGTGTGTAGGGTTTTTTTGTTTGTCTGGTTGGTTGGTTTGGTTTGGTTTGGTTTGGTTTAGTTTTTGAGGCAGTGTTTCTCCATGTAACCTTGGCTGTCCTTTATCTCACTCTGTTGACCAGGCTGGCCTTGAACTCAAAGATCTGCCTGCCTCTGCCTCCCAGGAACTGGGATTAAAGGCATATGACACCACTACCCAGTTACAAATATGTTGTTAGTAAACCAAGAGATTTTTTTCTTCTCTTTAAACTTTGTAAATTATAGTCATACATACATACATATAGCAAGTAAACATTCAAAGAGGTTTGGCTTCACATTTGTTTGTTTGTTTGTTTTTAAAGTTTCTTCAGGATATAAGTACATTGATGCAGTTATATGAACATAGGATTTTCATATAAAATAAATTCTTTCTTTTTTTTATTATAGTAGATGGCAAAGTTCCTAAGACATTCCAGAATTCTCTTGTTCATCTTGGACTTAACACTATGAAGTCTGCAAACATATGTATAGGTCGACCAGTGCTCCTTACCAGTTTGGATGGAAAGCAGGAGGTAAAAGTCCTTATCCTTTTACTTTGGAAACATTTGAAATCATACTGGTCTTAACTTGTTAATACAAGTAGGAGTTGGTGAACAGAATTTTTTAGTTGTATTTGTGGATTGGAAGTTGGTTCTTTCTTTTTGTGATGTCCGTTTCAAGGGTCAAACTTAGGCTATCAGAATTGTTGGCTAGTGTCTTCATCTGTTAACTATCTTGCTGACTCAAAAAAAAACAAAAAAAAAAAAACAAAAAAAAAACCCCAAACACCGTTTATTATTAAACAGTCATGAGTGCTCGAGCAGTGGCTCAGCAGTTAGAACGTACTACTCTTCCAGAGGGTCTGAACTCAGTTTCCAGCACCTGCCTTAGGCAGCTCACAATTGCCTGTAACTCTAGCACATACCCTCTCACCACACATATGAATATATATATAATTAAAATAACACGGCTGGCATGCACATTATAGTCACTCAAATACCAGAGAAAGTGCCTTTTTTTTCTTCAAGGAGGTAGTGATGACTATCCCTTACAGTTCTGTTTCTCTAGTCTGTTAAATACATTTCTCTGCAGAAATGTGATTTTGAGATAAGAAGAGCACCTGCCCTTCATACAAATATTTATTATTCTCTTAGGTTTGGCTATACTTCTTTCTCTTGATGTCATGTAGCATTTGAAGACTTCTAAAACCAGAGTTTTTCCCAGATTTTTAGCAGCTTGGCTCTTTGTCCTGTTGCTAACTCCTGCCTCTGCCCTAACTTTTTTTTTTTTTTTTTTTTAACTGCTTATTTCATTTGTGGGAGATGTTGGTATACATGTCTTCATACACCTATAGATATGATACCTCAGGTGTTTCTTAGGCCCCACTTAACCTGCTTTTTGACCTGGGATCTATTACTTGGACTCAAACTCATAGATAAGTCTGTGGTATTTGTCTTGTATGCCCCAGAAACACACTGTCTGCCTCCTCACCACTGAGATTACAAGTGTGAGCCACATGGTTCGCTTTTTTATTGATTCTGGAGGTCACACTCAAATCCTCATACTTGCATAGCAAGTGCTTTACAGGCAAAGCCATCTCCAGTTCCAAGACCCAGGCATTAAAGAGAATCTTACATATTTGCAATGCATCAAGGGTATGAAGTACCAGCTTACCTGCATTATAAGTTACCTTGCTTTTAATATTTTCTCCTTTGCTTCTTACCTTACCATCTAGAAATGTCTTTGTCTGTTTTTAGAAATATGCCTTCCCTCATCTCACTCTGAGGTTCTTTGTGATCTTTACAGAAGATGTAATAGTTCATTACAAATAATTGGTGAACTTACATAGGATTTAATTTATGGCCTTTTTTATTTTTTTTTTCTTGGAACTGCAATTTATCCCATAACAGTTTGCATCAGATACTGTTTGGAAATAATGTTTTGTGTATTAGATGTGCTTAACATGTAATACATAAATTGATGGCATTATATATACTGGTTTTCTAATATTGCTGATTTCTTTTTCTGGGTAGGTTTATACAGCCTGGCCAGTTGCAGGATTTCCTGGAGGCAAGGTTGGCCTGAGTGAAATGGCACAGAAGAATGTGGGTGTGAGAGCTGGTGAGACCATCCGGGTCCAGCCTCTTTTAGGTGCTGTGCTTCAGGCTCAGGAAATGGACTTGGCACTGAGGTTTGTCCCTTTTCTTTGGTGACTGTCTAGCTCAGAGCTGCCCAATAGAAGTGTGTTGAGATGGAGCTGGAGAGATGGCTTAGTAGTTGAGTCCTTGTTTTGCAGAGACCCAGGTCTAGTTCCCAGTGCCCAGTCATCCATAACTCTAGTTCCATTGAATCTAGTGCTCTCTACTATTAGCCACAAATGTGGTGCAGAGACATGACATGCTAGCAAAGCATTCATACAAATAAAGTAAACAGATCTTTTTAATAAAGGAATATAATGCTCTCATACAAACGTGTTCAATTTTGTTTTTGTTTTTCTTTTGGTTTTGGGTTTTTTTTTTCTTTTTTCTTTCTTTTTTTTTGTTTGTTTTTTGTTTGTTTGTTTTTTGAGACAGGTTTTTTTTTTGTGTAGCCTTGGCTGTCCTAGAACCTGCTTTATAGACCAGGCTAGCCTTGAAACTCACAGAGGTCTGCCTACATTTGCCTCCTGAGTGCTGGGATTAAAGGTATGCACCACTACTGCCAGGTGATTTTACTTTTTCTAAACAGATGAAATAGATTGTTACAAGTTTTATTTAGCCCACTATATGTAAAATATTATTTTAATACATAATTTTTAAAAGTTACTGGGAAGGTATTTTATCCCCCCTCCCTCCCACTCCCTTTTTTTTTTTTTTTTCCCTCTAGATCATTTGTTTGTTTTAGACAAGGTCTTAACTATGTAGTCCATGCTGGCCTTAAACTATGATGATCCATCTGATGGTGCCAGTAGATACTGGGAAATTTCTCCTTTGTGTTTGGGATGGAAACTAGGGCTTTCAACATACTAATAATCCCATTAACAGCTACATTTTGAGTACATGATAGTTACATATGTTAGTGATCTACTATATAAGATAGCATAAGCTGAATGGGTGTATATAATCATGGATAAGGGATGCTGTAGTTAAGTAGCCCTGACATTTTAAATGGAAGGGATTGTACCTGAAGAATATACAGCAGTGTTTCATCTTCACTTGCAGTTAAACCAGGGCATGTTCAGTTATCACAAGAATAGCAGCATATTGTGACTAGATACAAAATCGTTTCTTTTCCTCTTTGTCACTGAAACATATTTATTCCAATATGAACATGTCAAGTACTATGTAATTAGGTGTATAACAATTTCCTAATGAAAAATAACCCTTTAGAAATATTTTAGCAAGATAAAAAACGAAGTCTACATTGAGTCACAGTCTGTTGTTAAAGGCTTAATAAAATGTTGAAATAAGAATTAATGGCTAACAGAGAAAAATAGTATGGATGTCTTCACATTCAATATTTGTATTTCACAGAGAAATTAATTTAGAATAGTACCTTCAGTTGAAAAACTAGTACAGATCATTGTTTTTCTTTTTGGTATGAGCATTTTCTAAAATGTCTTATCAGTTTGATAACTTTTTAAGATTTTTGTTGTTGCTAATTCTTTTGGGAATTGAGTACAGTGTATCTCAGCCATGTTATTCCCTTCAACTCTTCTTAGACCCCAATTCTCATTCCCTGCCCACCTAACTTTGTTATTTTTTTGTAAGCCTGTCAAGACTAATTTGTGATGTCCACATGTTCTTGGATGACTAATCAGAGTCTGCACTCTTATAGCAAACGGAATCTTACTAGCAGCTAACAGTTCTTCTCCTCTTTAGCTTCAGGTCTAGGGGTGGGATTTTGTGCCCAAATCCTTCTCTCTGCTGGGATTTGATGTAGCTTCGTTTATTGCAGACCTTGTGTGTGCTGTCACAGTGGGTTCTAGTTCATATGTGCAACTCTCCTGCTATGTCCAGAAGACACTGCTTCTTTGTATCCTCTGTCTCTGGCTCTTACATTCTTTCTGTTCCCCTCTTTCACAATGATCTCTGAGTCTTGGGAGGAGATGTGGTATTTGTGTCCCATTCATGACTGAACATTCTGTTGTCTTGTACTGAGCTATCTCTCCAGTGGTTTTTACTTATTTGTGTTTTTGAAGCAGTTTCACTTTATAAAACCCAGACTAGTTTAATCCTGCCTCATCCCTTTTAGTACTTTAGGTTTGTGCCACTGCAAGCATCTCAAGAAATAATTGCTAATTTTGATAGCTCAAGCAAAAACATTTAACCTGGTAAAAACTAAAGAGCTGTTATTACCAAGAGTTTTAAATAGCCCCTACTGAAGGGTGACTAAAGGGTCTCACCTATCCTTTTGCACATAGTTAATAGATTTTGAGTTAGATTGATTGCTGATGAAAGTCTGACGCAAATTTACTTTAATGAAAGTACCTTTTGATAATTTAATGCCAGCTTAGTGATAATTTAGGGAATGTTTATATGAGAGTCCAAAAACATTTTCTAGTTGTCTTGAGTTAAAATTGGTTTTCTTTTTTATATATTCTGAGTTTGTGTTTTGGCATTATCCCTCTGCCTACTTTGAAGGACAAGAAACTATTTTCTGTTTCCTATAAACAAACAAAGAAATAGCCATTTAATAAACATTAAAAGCAGAGAGGAAAAGAATATAATGTTGAGAATCAATTTTATATATCAGATGCATATATGTGTGTATGTGGTAGTTTGAATAAGAGTGTATTTGAATGCTTGGTCCCCAGTTGGTAGAACTGTTTGGGAAGGATTAGGAGGTGTGGCCTTGTTAGAGGAAGTATGTCACAGGGGAGGGGGGGTGGGCTTTGAGGCTTCAAGAATCTCACCATTCCCAGTGGGGAATTTGTACAACTATGCAGCTCTAAAAAAAGACAGTGATCTTGAATACCTGGAGATAGTAGCTCAGGTAAGAGTCTGCTTGTGTTGCTGCAGAGAGCAGGAGCATCAGACATGTCATGGAATTTACCTGAGCAAGCTTTTAAATAAGAGCAGTGATTTTAGATGTTCTCATTTCCTGTACTTCCAGCACACAACTCTCCTGTTAGAGACACTGATTACTAGGAAGATCCCAAACAGTTCCACCAACTGGGGACCAAGCATTCAAATATAAGAGCCCTATTTCTTCCTTAGGCAAGTCTCTCAGAATCAATTTCCATTGCAGTCAGTACTCTCCCCGCCCCCTTCCTGTTTGTACCTCTTCAAGTGATGTACTGTACAGGATTTGATTTTTCTGAAGAGCTAATGTGTAAATAATGTAAATAATGGGAATGAAAGCTGAGAACAAAAGTCTTTTTCTGTGCAAGGCAAGTTCAGAAAGGGAGTGGTTAACTTAGGCAAGTGTTTTTCAAATGTATTTGACATCGCACAGAAATATCTTCTTCTTATAACTTATGTACAGTATGTGTGTTTATGTGTGTACCTAAAGAGATGGCTATCTGTACATATACATATATGTTTATACTTGTACATGAGACATATTTGTATGAGAAAATATTTTACAAAGCAGTATTTACCATTTCTCTGCAGTATATACTAACATTTCATATGGGATTCGTTTTTATGCGTTCATGGTCTTTACTGGATAGCACTCTGTGTGTTGAAGATTACTGACCTTAGCTTTTATAGCATCAAACTGAAGATATTTTCCTGCAAGTAATGTGTATCTAAAAAGTGTAAATCAATGCCAAAATTGTGTCAATCATTTGTTTTGGGGTTTCAAACAAATTGGTCTATATATTGGTCTATAATATAGCTAGCTATGCTTGGCACTTTTTCTGTGGTTTAGTGTACCTAAGGTTGATTTCCGTTTGTTTTTCTTTCCTCTCTAGTGACAAAGATAAGGAAATTAATGAAGAAGAACTGACTGGTTGTATTCTGAGAAAACTAGGTGAGACTAGTATTTGTAATTGCTTTTCTCAGTTTTAAGTGGTAAACGAGCAGCAAAAAGTGCTCGTAAACATTTATATTTTTTAAATAGCTAAGTGGATAGTCTCAATTAATACCTATTTGAGGACAAAGCTGGTGATAGAACTGAAGTTTTGAGTGTGTTTGTGTGTGTATATGACAGCCCCCCTCAATGTTTGTGGATGTGCCTGTACTGTGTCCCAATGATTTGAGTCCTGACACTCTACCTAAGGGTGGAGGGGAATGAAGAAAAGACAAACACAAGAGACATGTACAGATGCATGGGGTCAGATGCATGTATGCTCACTCTGGCGAAGTGGCATGCACTATTACCAGCACTCAGGAACCTCAGCATGTTTAGGTATAGCAAAGAGAGAGAGGTTAGCTAATCTGAGTAAGACATGCCTGTAGGTTGATAGTTTTAGGTTGTAAACATCTGGGAGGAAGAGGAAGCTGTGGTTACTAGTTTTTGTATATATTTACACTAAGACCCCCCAGGAAAGCTCTGCTGAGCCTGCTCCATCTGGGGAACAGCTTTGCTAATGTACAGTAGGTTTGAGGCTTTGGAGTCCTTGTCATAGCTATGCACATGTCAGCAGTACATATTGACTCAGGACTTTAAGTCAGGATCTCCTCCTGTCCTTACACGAGCACATGCTTGTGTGTATGCATGTTTGTGCTTGAGTGTACATGGAGCCAGAGGCTGGCATTGGGTGCTTCAGTTTCTACCTTCTTGATTTATTAGAAAGATTCTTTAACCAGAGTTCATGGAGTAAGCTAGACTAGTTGGTCAGCATGCCCAAACATCCTCCTGTCTCTGCTGAGATTACAGTAATACATCAGTTTACCTGGGTTTTTGTGTGGGTGCTAGGGATCTGTGCTCAGGTCCTTATGTTTGCTCAGCAAGCACTTTATTATTTGAGCCATCTCCACTGCCTTAGAACTGAGACATTTTTTCTTCTCTTAATGTTTTGATTGTATGTGTAATAAAATTTGTCTGCATGTATGTATGTATGCCACATGAGTGCCTAAACTGAGACTTTTTAACTTTTGTGCTTGAACATTTTCCAGTGAAGAATGTTGCAGTGTTGGTTTGAATGTGCCATATAAATTTAGCTTTTTGGTAAATATGAACTTTTGTTGCTATGATTTATAGAATTTTGGATTTACTGACCTACAGAATTTAGAAGAATGATTTTTTTTTTTTAATACAGCTGATACTCTGTGAGGGGAGTATGTGCCCTCTATTTTTTGTGACAGTTACTTTTATTAGTGTTCCAGTTTTGTTAATAGCAAATATGTTGCAATTAAAAACATTAAGTGGGAGAAATTATGCTAATGTATATTTAATCAATTGGTTTTTAGATGGCAAGATTGTTTTACCAGGCAACTTTTTATATTGTACATTCTATGGACGACTCTGCAAGTTACAAGTGTTACAAGTAAAAGGGACAGATGGCACAACATTGGGAAAGCCTCAGAGTACCTCTGCCACTGATGCCCAGGGAATGGCCTCGGAACATTCTAGCATGGAAAGCAGTGATGTGGATATATCCTTTCAGCTAAGCCAGTTAGATCTGAAAGAACCTCAGAGCCCAGCATCACAGAGTACACCCTGTAAACCCATTAATGACAGAACTATGAATAAAGCTGGTGAAGTTTTGTTGGATGTCACACAGAGCCCTAGGGATGGAAGTGGACTTGGACTAGAGGAAATCACAGGTCTTAAGTGTAGTTTTGATTCATCCAAAGAAGGAAATACACAACCTATCAGTGAAGAGAAACAACTAAAATCTGCTAGTGCAGGAGCAAAGAGCAATACTGATACTTTTTATTTTATTTCTTCAACAACAAGAATCAATCTTCGAAAAATTTGTACCAATTCAAAAGAACAAGACAGTCAGTTTAAAGTAACTTATGACATGATTGGAGGCTTGAGCAGTCAGCTGAAAGCAATAAGAGAAATTATTGAACTGCCTCTCAAGCAGCCTGAACTTTTCAAGAGTTACGGTAAGTCACCTTTAGTTTAGTTTACTGTATTTATGTTCAAACTCAAAAGCAGGTGGTTAGGTTTACTCTCTAATAATTGCTCACCCTCCTGTCCTTATTTCTTGAGTCAGGTGTTAATTGCTTTGGGAGATGATAGTGAAATGACTTATTTGCAGTATTTGGTCTTTTAAGTTGTATGTGAGTGGCAGGTGAGTCTCTTCTGAGAGCAACTTATCTACTGTTGGTGGGCTGTATCTCAGAAAGTATCTTGTTATGTTAGATAACATAATGCCTAAAGAAATAAACCAAAGATAGTCATGTAGTTAAAACTTAACTAGGAAATGTAGTTATGTGTGTGTCTGTCTTGAAGCAAGTGATGAAGGAAGTAATTCAACTCCTAGGAAACTCAGAGCTACTCCTTTATGGTTGCTGTCCAATCCTTTGCTTATATATGTTTTTATGTATTATCCCCTTTTATTCCTTTCTCATAAAGTTTTATGTTTGTAAAAGGAACTCAAGGATTTATATATTTGCTAGTAATGTTTCTATTTCTTAAGAATATAAGTTGGAAGTAATTGTGTTCTGATTATTAAATTGTGCTACCTGAGATGGGGCTCTTTTTAAAAAAATAAAACCCAAAAAATGTACATGATTTCCTTGGTTTGTGATCTGTAGAGAAAAGGAAAGTCATTAATGGGGCTCAGAATTTGGGATAGATAGTACAGTTTTCTGGGAAGTAGGGGAAAGATATGATTCTTAATTTGTAGTGTAGTACAAGGTAGATTTCCATTTATAACCTACACTGGAAGTTGTATGGCAGTTTAGCAAGAACATTAATAATCATACTGAATGCATTGTTTGTTTGTTTTTTTCTTGTAGGAATTCCAGCACCTAGAGGGTTATTACTCTATGGTCCTCCAGGTACCGGAAAGACAATGATTGCTAGGGCTGTTGCTAATGAAGTTGGAGCTTATGTTTCTGTAATTAATGGTCCTGAAATTATAAGCAAGTAGGTATATGACTTAGTAAAGTTAACATTACTAAGTTTATATATCTCAGATGTGGCTCCTTAAAACAGTTGTGCGGTATTCTGACAAGATATTTCATGCATTAAGCTATTTTGGAGTATTTTAAATTTGCTTTTTTTTTTTTTTTTTTCTGATGCATTGTTTTATCTATGTGGTTTAGCTAGACCTCATACTTTAAATATTTTTGTGATTATATGTGTTCTTTTAAATTTACTTTATATAATACATACAAAATTTGAAAATAAATTTTGAAAGTAATTTTAAGTATTTTAGAAACACTTGAAAATTCAGTTTATCTTTTATAGAAAAAGTTCTATAAACAATAAGAAGTGTTCATGAACTTTTTCATTCCCTTTTTCTGTTTTTTTTTTCCTCTCATTACAGATTCTATGGGGAGACTGAAGCAAGGTTACGCCAGATATTTGCTGAAGCCACTCTACGGTATTGTTAATATTTGTTGCTTTGGAATCTCCGAGACTATTTAAGTACAATAGTGGCACTTTATGCAAAGATAAGAAGTAACACAGATTGTGATGGCCTTAGAGACAGATGGGAGATTTAAGGAAATGTTAGCCAATCTGTTTGTGTCTAATGCTTGATAAGAATTACTAAATGACTTATGTCCGTTTCTGGGATCCCTCCTGCACTATTGGAATTGTTTTCAAAGAGTCTTTGCCTAGACTGCATCTTAAAAGTGTATGATTTCTTTAGTTTCAGTGTGCCTTATAGGAAAGTCTTGAAACCTTTGCATATGTTTTGGTATAATGTGAGAGATACAGATCTATTTTCATTCTACATACGGATGTTTACTTTTTTCAATACCTTTTTTTTTTTTTTTTTTTTTTTTGCTTACTTAAAGGTGTTTTAGACACCTTTGTTAAAAACTACATGGCTGTTGCTATGTCTTCTATTCCATTAGTTTGTGTGTGTTTTGTGTCAGTATTATGCTGGGTTTTTCTTTTTTCTTTTTCAAGATTTATTTATTTATTTATTTATTTGTTTTTTTGTGTGTATGGGTGTTTTGCCTGCAGATAACATTTGTGCATCACATGCATACAGTGCCTGTGGAGGCCAAAAAGGGCATCAGATCCCCCAGAACTAGAATTACAGACTGTTGTGAACCTCCATGTGGTATGGTACTCAAACCCAGTTCATCTGAATTGTGGAGCCATCTCTCCAGTCCCTGTGCTGTTTTTCTTACTGTGGTTCTGTAGTAGTTTGAGATCAGAAACTGGTAGCTCAAGCATTCTTCTTTCTGCTTACTATGGCTATGGCTGTAATACTGTGCTAAAGGGGTCTGTCTTAATTTTATTTCTGTTGCTAAAAATACTCTAATAGGAAGCAATTAAATGGAGTAAGGTTTTGGTTTATTTCTTAGCTCACAATTCTAGTAAGTCCATTGTTGTGGGAAAGTCAAGGCAGTAGAAACTTGAAGCAGCTGGTCACATCACAATCAAGAGCAGAGAGAAATGAATACATGCATGGTCATTGCTTGCTTGTGCCCAGTTTGCATTTTCTATTCTTTAACAGTTCAGAACATGTAGGGAATGGTATCTTTTCTATCAATTATCTTAAAACAGTTTTCTCAGACACATGCCCATAGACTAACTCCATCGACAGTTTCTTACTGAAATTCTAAGATTCTAGGTAATGTCAAGCTGGCATTTAAAGCTAACTATCACAGAGTCTTGTTTTTCCTTATGAATTCTGACATGTGTTTTTTTTTTTTTTTTTTCCTGTTTCTGAAGAATGTCCCTGGAGTTTGATAGGAAGTACATTAAATCTATAGGTTGCTTTTAGTGACTCTTGTAACCATTTTTATAGTCTTAACTATCAATCCATAGCATTGGAGGTCTTTCATTTTCTCTTGCCTTCTTTATCTTCTTTTGTCAGTATCTTCAAGTTTTCTTGTAGAAGTTTTTTTCACCAGCTTGGTTAGATTTGTTCTTAGGTTGATTTTTTTTTTTTCCTTTGTTTAAGCAACTGAATGGATATGAATGGGATTATTTGTCTTAATTTGTCTCAGGGAAAGTGTGTTATTGTATAGATTTTCATGTTGATTTTTGTATTGTTACTTTGCTGAAACTGTTTACCAGGTCTAAGAATTTGCTGGTGTAGTTTTTAGGGTGCTTATATATAGGATTTTGTCATTTTTTGAGTGGGGATACTTAGAACTTCTTTTCTGTTTGCACCTCTTTTGTTTTCTTTTTTTACTTTTTCTTTCCTTTTTGATGATACTGAGGATTGATCCTCAGTATATCAATATAAACGGACTACCACTGAGTTACAGTCTCAGCAGCCCCTTTCATCTTTTGTGTCTAATTGCTATGCCTATGACTAGGTATTCAAAACTAATGGTAATGGTAAATATACTTGTTCCTGATTTTACAGGAAATGCTTTCAGTTTTCCTCCATTTTATATTATGCTGACCAGAAGCTGTCTAGCCTTTACTATGTGCCATAACTTGATTTACTTAGGCTCAGGACTGTGGTATCACATGCCAGAGGTGCTCTATGAGCTCTCCTCTGGGTAGGCCTACATTTCTTTGTGCACTTCATTGACAGAGCAGAGCCTCTTGAGCTTGTCAGCATTTCGCCTCAGCCTCTTGTCAGGCCAAGTGCCACTCAGGGCTTTGCCTTACTTTAGGTTCGTTTCACATAATAGTTTTTTTCCCTCAAGATTTTACCCGGTTGTTGCCCATAGTGTCATACATAAAATGGAATTTCCCTTTGCTGACCCGTCTGCCAGAAGAATCACTATCACTGAAAATCACAAATGGCTTTGAGGCTAATGAGAGGTCTGGTCTTGTTCTGAATGTAAGACTGTTGCCTGTGTCTTTTCACCAATCTTCCTTTGAGAGTGGAGGTTGGGGGTGGTTTATGTTTTTTTCTCCTTCTGCTAGGGGACTGGTAACTAGAGCTGTGTAGCTCCTGTCTTTTTATCCATGCGTTTGAAGTATCTTGCCACTACGTCTGAATGTTTGAAACTTTTTTTTTTGAAATGGTCTCCATTGTCTTTTACTGACTCTTCCTCTTCCCCAGGTCACAAAGAGGCATTTTATGAAGGCAGATATGCTAGAATGTGAGGTTGATAACATTACACTAGAATTACTCTTGAGATTTTTTGATTTAGTATTTTAGTGTTTTTGTTTTTAATATTGACAAAATTGAAATTTAATGTTATTTTAATTAAAATTTTACACTAAAATTAAATGTTACATATTTGATTTGATTTGTTTTAGGCATCCATCGATTATTTTTATTGATGAGCTGGATGCACTTTGTCCTAAAAGAGAAGGAGCTCAGAGTGAAGTGGAAAAGAGAGTTGTAGCTTCACTCTTAACATTGATGGATGGCATTGGCTCAGTAAGTACAACACTGGCGTTTAGAGTATAGAATAGCAAAACCTCCCAAACGTCTCTAGGTCTGTGAGTATTCCAGGATAAGGGATATCCTTACACATGAAGGTGGGTTAACACTCAAAGTAATTTGTTTCAGCAAACTGCTCAATAACTGAGAGGCCCAGTAGTCTGGCATGTTTTTCTATTATGTAAAGTTTACCATATTGTATAATTTACCATAATGTATTTGTGTGTGTATGTTACATATGATAGTAATTTAAAACCTGAGGCACATGTCAATAAGTGAATTTTATTGAATTTAAGAAATTTTGTGAGTCTCCCTGGGTATTGTGGTATATGCTTTTAGTCCTTTAGGAGGCTGAGGAAGAAGGATCATTTCAAGGCCAGCTACATAGTGAGTATGAGGCTAACCTTGTCTATGTGAAATTGTCTCAATAAACTAAATTTTAATAAGTTCATGAGTCTTTTCCACCTCATCTTGAGATAGGTCTTTCTGTTTAATCCAGGGTGTTCAGAAAGCTCAGTTATTCTCTCATAGCCTCCTACATACATATCACAATTGTAGATATGTGTTACTACAGCCAGAGTTTTATTTGTTATTAGTACAAATACCATGTGTTAATTATGAAAAGGATTGATACAAGATCATGAGTGAAGGAAAATTCTCTCATACTTTTCGTATTTGTTAATCAGAAAAATGTACTTCTTAGATTAGACTGAAAATAACCAAAGTTCTTGGAGTCATAGTATAGTACCACCAAGAGAAACTTCAGAAAGCATGTAGTTCCACACCTTCTTTTTGCACATTAGAAAGCAAAAGGAGTGTTTAGTTTTATTTTCTGTTGATGGAAAGTGAATATGTGAAAATAATGTGAGGTTTTGGTATTCACTCAAGTAGATGTTTCTTTAAGCAGGCCAGATCTCTGATTCAGGATGACCGTGATACAGAGAGCTGCATTATAATTGGTTCTAAGGTCCTTTGTAGGAAAGATGAATTAGGATCAGTGTTGGAGAATCTTAGACAGCAGGGCAGTTGGTGGCTTTTTCTCTGCCACTGGGATAAGCAATCTGTGAAATAATATTGTTGTCTTTGACAGGACTAGATATTTTAATCAGATATTTAATCACATGACACTGATATTTTAATCTGAAAACATTTAAGGGGCCTGGATGTGTGCTTTTAAATTTATAAGTTCATAGTAGTTTATTTTCTGATGGTGTACTCACAGTTGATGATGTTTTAGTTTTTTATGAAAAAAATACCAAGATTTTTTTAATGCTTATCTCGGAAATTACACATGACTCTGGATGTCTGAAGGTGGCTGAACATGGTAATCATAGTTCTTTATAATTTTTTGTTTTTAACCCCATTTTTAAAGAGTATAAATCTTTGTGTATCCAGGGATATTGGTTATGATTCCATACTTTTCTAGAATTGAAAACTTCATCACAATAAAAAACCAGGACTGGCAAGATGGCTCAGCAAGTGAAGACTTGCCACCAGCCCTGACAACCTGAGTTTCATCCCCAGTACCTATATAGTGGAAGGAGAGTACTCACTTTTGCAAGTTTTGCCCTCTGGCTTCTTTGTGCACCACAAAATGGGGCTTGGGCAGGTGTTTGCACATACTTCTACTCACAGACACACAGCAAACAAGTGTAACTTTAAACATTTTTTTTTTTTTTTTTTTAAAGAAAACAGTTGACGTGTGAGAAAGAATTCTTAGATAAGTTGCTCATCAGTTCTGTGTGAATACTACTTAGGCTGTAATCTTTACTTCTAAGTAGGGGAAAACTACTTAACCAATAAAAAGCATTCTCTTGTAGAAAACATTTTGACCGAACTTTGAAAACCCTATACTAAAGTTAATAATTTTTCTTTGGTGTTTGGAGACAGTGTTTCTCTGTGTAGCCCTTGCTGTCCTGTAACTTGCTCAGAGATCCACATGCTTCTGCCTCTAGTGAGTGCTTTGATTAAAGGTACAAACAGAATTTTGTAAATTGGCTAGTAGAAATATAAGAATTAAATTTTAATGCTCTAGAACCTTCTGTTTATTTTTTTCCACAGAATCAGTTTTCACCTCTGTGTTCTTTTAAAATCAATATGCAATTTATTTTTATTTTGTTTTTTTAGGAAGGAAGTGAAGGACGGGTATTAGTCCTTGGGGCCACAAATCGCCCTCAAGCGCTAGATGCTGCACTCAGAAGACCCGGGAGATTTGATAAAGAGATTGAAATTGGCATTCCTAATGCCCAAGACCGGCTTGATATTCTCCAGAAACTTCTCCGGAGGGTGCCGCACTTACTCACTAAAGCTGAGCTGCTGAGGCTGGCAAATAATGCCCATGGTTATGTTGGTGCAGACTTGAAAGCCTTGTGTAATGAAGCAGGTAAGAGTGACCATCTGTGATGAGTCTGTTTGACTATTTATAGACTAATAATTATTTATGTCGCTGCTTATTATTAGCTCTAGCTTTTAGTCATGATATATATTTATGACTTACATAATTTAGAGAACTATGAAGGAAAACCACTATTTTAATCTTTTCAGGTTCATCACTTAGAATATAACATATTCTAAGATTTTTCCTCAGCCTGTTTCCGTACACACATAACCAGATGTGTAGATGTTAATATTGACAATAGTATTGTTACATAGCAAAACTCAAGAATGGGCGTGTAAGAGCTATTAACTCATCTGTTGCCTGCTGAAGAATATCATAAGGATGTGTGTATATACACGTGTACCAAAGAGCATGTGTAAAGGTCAGAAAATGACTTCAGGTGTCTGGTCCTTGCCAATCATCTTGCTTGAGATACACTTTTGGTCACAGAGTACACAAGGCTAAATGGCCCTTGAGCTTCTGGATGGAGATTATTCTCCTTTCTCTGCCTCTCATGCTGCTGTAAGTGCTGAAATAAGAAACATGGGCTGGTGGATCCAACTGTACATGGAGTTTAGGGATCCAGCTACAAGTCTTCATGCTTGCACACCCTTGGCTTTACCCCACTGAGCCATCTTTGCAGCCTCTGTATGTACTTCTGAAGGTCTTCTGTACAGTATTTCAAAGTATATTCAGCTATGGAAAGTATTCTTACATGGAGGTAGCATTTAAAGCTGTTGAAATAGTTGATTCAATAAATTTGTTGTTCAAAATGTTTATTGAAAGAAGTCCATTTTCCTGAAGGATTTCATTCTCTTAAACTTCTGAACATCAGGCATGTGGGTAATCTTAGCTGTACCCCAAGTCTCTGATGATATGTTTTTATTTCCTCATATTCTGAGTTCTCTTTGCCTCTACTGTGACATTATGTTGATTCCAGTTTGTCATTTGTAGAAAAATGGCATGAGGAGACTGCTCCCAGCCTGCTAGCTACAAAGTGACTGAAGGATATCTGAGAATCCCAGCATACTAGGACAAAGAGTAAGCATACTTTCTCTTCAGAGAATTCTGCCAAGAAAGCTGTATGTCTGAGGAAGTGGCCTTCACCTTCCTTTTCTCGTGAGAAAGTAACTTTGTTTTTAATTATAAGAAGCAACACATTTAAGAGTTGGACTGCTGGCAGATTTCTCAGTCTACAAGAAAGTTTGGGTCACTTTGAACCAAGATTAGCTATTACTAGGGAATAATATATTACAGCACCTGGTGAGAACTAGAAACTGGGAAATCTTTATTCTGCTTTACTTTTAAAAGAAGCTGAAACTTTGAATAAACTGCATTGGCTGACCTGGTTGTGTACCCTCTGTATCCTGGTAAATGTGGCTCTACTCTTGGGATCCCAACATACTAGACTTTGACAGTTATCTTATATTTTCATGATATGCTTTCAGAAAGGTTTAATTCTTGTGGTTATGGAAGAAATTTGTTTCTAAATGAGAAATTTCATTATTTAGAACTTTAATTTTGAATGGCAGTCAACTTTTGTGCCCAAATCACTAATTTATATTTGTATAATTTATTAGCTTTGAAGATTCTTTTATTCCTTTCATCCCTTTAAAAATTAAATTTAAATTTTGTTTTTATATGTTAAATGGGGTCCTCTAGAGCTGGAATTATAGGTAGTTGTGAGCCACTGGGAGTGCTGGGAATAGAACTCATTACCTTTGTAGCAGATGCTCTTAAATGTTGAGCCATTTCTTTAACCCTTGTTTTATTCTTTTATCTGTTCAATATACGTATGGGAAAACAAGGAAAATAAGTTCAGAGGAGAAACATTAGAATGCTTGAATATTTTACTTTAGATGGAAAAAGTAATTCTTTCACTTTCTAACAATTACCATAATTTTCAGGTTGGAGGACTGCTGGATGGGGAAGGTGGTAGGCTGTGTAGTTTACCAGGTCAATAGAATCATTCCTTAGTATAATGCGGCATAAGGATAGGTCCTTTTCTGTCTTCTTTCTGTGCTGGTTTTAGCTTCATAGGGAGCGATGGGACTTGATATAAAAATAAATTCCTGTGGTTCAAGAAACAGATATATCAGTGGATAACTTTGCTTCCTTTATTTGTCTGTACATGGTAACTAAGAATCTGGATTACTGTGTTGATCTATGGACTCACCCATGATGCCAGGCAGGTATTCAGTCTTTAAGCGTTTAACACGTTTCTTGACTTACACTGTACTCAGTTGTACTTAGGGAGGCTTTATGAGTCTTAAACTCTCTAGAAATTCCAAGGAAGGAGAGAGGTGTGTAAAGAACTGCTTGTTTAGTAATGTAGTCAAATAAAAAAAAAAAATGGAAAAAAATACAGGGATTTTTTTTTTCTAAAGGAAAAGAAGTGTGGTTATATAGAAAAAGTGGCTTCTGTGAAGCCTAAAGAGAAAGTGGGAGTTTCAAATGAAGGTGAGAAAGGGAAACCATCTCTTCAACCCTCTGACTAGCCCTGTGAGAGAAGCATGTGGTTTTGCCTCTAAAAGTCAAGTCATAAAACACATGTTTTTCAGGATAGTATGACTTTACAGTTTAAATATAAAATCTGTCTAACTTTTTTTTTTAAAAAAAAAAAAAAGCAAGTGTTTTCTGATCTGACTTACCTAACCTGTTTTAATTCTAGCCTAGAATAAACTGTGATACCATAGCTTTTAGAAAGATTGTTGGTAGAACTACAGTGTCCATTGTGTCTAATTAATTATTTGGATATGTTGTCCTGAATGCTAATATATATTACAATATTGGTATCATTCTTTTATCTTCATATAGCAAAATAAATTAACTTTAAGAACAGGGTGCCATGCAGGAGGGTAATAAATGAATATATTTTTAATTTAAAAACTTTTATATGTATGAACATTTTGCCTGCATGTTTGTCTGTTTATCACATGTGTGTCTAGTGACTAAAGGCTGGTGCAAAGGGTTTTAGATCCCTGTGACTGGAATTACAGACAGTTGTGAGCTGCCATATATGTGTTGAGAAAATCCCCCATCTTCTGGAAAAGTAGCCAGTGTTCTACTGCTAAGGCTTCTCTCCTACCACAGGAATAGATTTTGAGGAAGGGTTGAGTAAATTTGTATTTAAAATCAAATTTGTCATCTTAGTCAAGTTTGAGCCTTATTCTTTATTTGTGAATTGAGGGACTCAGGGAAGATAGCCCTGGGGTGATATTGCCACCATGAATTTTGTTGGATAAGGGAAAGAGAAGATGACAGAAATACCCAAGTTACTCACCAAGTCTGCTGTGGTATCATCATGGAGAATCCCTGTAGTGAGTAGTTGTAGCCAAGGAGCTTCCCTGGAGTATGTATGTTCAGGCTGTTGGACAGTTTATGGGACTGATACTGCATTTGATGTGGTATTTATTCTAAGTTTGTGATAACCTCTGAGCTTCTCTATAATACAATATTATTCTCTAAATACAATATTATTGACCTAACTGGACTTTTTGTTGTCTAATCAGTTATAATACTTAATGGTGATACCTGAGAGTCAGACTTATTCCATATGTTAGAATTTGAACTGATGTGATGTGCTGTGAAAAACTTGTCCAGAGACTTCTGTTTTGAAGCTCACCTTTGTAAACAAAGAGCAGCTTTTTAAATATTTTATCTCAAATGGACATGCTGCTTACAATGTAGACTACCTTAAAGCAGAATTGGTTTTGGAGCATCTCCTTTGTGACAGTCAATAGTGTAGCTGTTATGAAAGGTTCTTTCTGTGCCTGTATAACACATTTAGGAATACAAGGCTTAGACCCAGTCCTTCTTTAACTTTTTTTAACTGATTTGGAACGGTTAGCCTATGAGTTAAGGGACTATAGCAAATTCATAGTTTTGAGTTTATTGTTAGGGTGTTTTCCATATTTTATTTAGAAATAGCTGAGAGGAGTTGACAGACAACAGTCCAGGTTACCTTACATGGATAGTTGGTTTTCAAAACGTCAGAAATCCGTAGAATTGATGTTACAAATATTTCTATATTAATGTTCATTTTGATTAGAGACCTGTCTGCTCCTGACAGCTTCCTGTCGTGGATTCTAAGAAGAAATTGAACATCCTTAGAGTTACTCCAGTTGTGCGGTGACAGCCACTAGGCAAGAATTGCCTCTTTCCATCTACAGACAAATTACTGTCCAGAAAAGGACACACTTGCAGAATAGTCGACTGATTATATCTGCCTAGACAGAGTAATCAGCCCTTAATAATTCTGCATCACTAAGGTCTGTCAGATGATTCTGGGCCAGAAGGCTGAAGATTTGATGCTCCAACGTTCGGTAGTATAGGGGCTTTCCAGGTGTTCAGCAGTCTCTATAAATTGGCTGAGTTTTAGAAGCTATGCTTTGTGCTTTCCATAATTTCAGTTAGCTCAGTCATTCTGGATTTCTGACGGGGTTGAAGACCTATAGTCTCATAGCCAATCCTGGCTGTTTACTTTGAGAGAAAAGATCTGAGTGGATGGTTTTCAGCTGACATTCATTCTAAAGCCAAGAAAAAAGCCAGGTTCAAAACTAAGTGTTTTAGTTAGGAGAGATGACAGAGGTTCTGGCTAGTCAACAAAATGATGGACTGAGTATTAGGACTATCTTGTACCTCACTGGTACAATTAGGAATAATTATGCTCTAATTATATTTTGAGAGAAAAGTTTTATTTTTAACAGGAAGGGTGAAGCTAGGCGATGGGGGGGGGGGGGGGCGGCATGGAGGCAGATGTTCACGTGTCTCCACCAGTCAAAGATAGTTTATATATATAGGTTGGGTATTGGGTTACCCTTTTGATTGAGCATTACCAAACTTATAAGCCTTTGATTAACATTTAAAAAAATGTATAAAAGCACAAAGGAAAAGGGGGCATGGGATAGGGGTTTTCTAGGGAGGGGAAATGGGGAAAGGGGATGGCAACTGAAATGTAAACAAAATATATATATATATAAAAAAAGAAAGGTTCTTTCTGACATTTTTCACCAATTTTTAAATTCTAACAATTTTTTCTATAATTGAATTAAAATATTGACTCTATTTAAAAAAAAAATCAGTATTTTAAATCCCAGGGAACTAGTATGGTTATGTAGTTTGGGTTTTTATTGCTATGAAGAGACAACCATGACCTTGGCAGCTTATGAAGGAAAAAATTTACTTGAGGCTGGCTAACAGTTTCAGAAGTTTAGTCCATTATCAACATGGCAAGAAGCATGATGGCATGCAGGCAGACATGATGCTGGAGAAGGAGCTGAGAGTTCTTGCTACATCTTGATTCACAAGCAGCAGGAGACTGCCTCCATTAGGCCTCTATTGAGTATATGAGACTTTAAACTTGATTCCATAGTAATATACTTCCTTCAACAAGCCCACACCTACTCCAACAAGGCCACACCTAGTAGTGCTACTCCCTATAGGCCAAGTTTTCAAGCACATGAGTTTATGGGGCCATTTCTATTCAAACCACCACACATGGTTTACTAGATGAAAGCTTGTGAAACGCTGAATTAGAATGGTAGTTTTATTCTGCCTCTTAATTTATGTTTCTTCAGCAGCTAAATGGGGTTATTAGCAGTCTTACAGTATCATAGTAACTAACCTGTTTTATATATATATAAAATATATATACACATATTAATATATATATCTTTTATGTACTATTAATACTGTGCTGAAAGATACAAGTCTATCTTCCTCAATATCCAGGCAGACAAAAGCTCAATGTATTACTGAATAAATTATGCTTAAGAGGATCTCAGTAAATATTAAAATGAATTAGTAGTCAGTATTGAAGACTGCCTGTAGTCCATGAGTATATTTTCTCAATGGTTAATGATACAATAATACTTAATAATTACCTTTAAAATTATTTACTTAATGCACATGTGTCTCACAGCCCTTTTGTGGAGATTAGAGGACAATGTAAGAGAGTCCATTTTCTCCTTCAACCATGTGAGCCCTGGGAATCAGGCTCAGATTACTAGGCTTGGCATCAGGTACCTTTATCCATCTCTTTCACCTTGGCAGTTAATTGCTTTAATATAAGTTGTAACTGAATTTTCAGATGGTATAGATGTAGAACAATTGTATTGATTAATAGCCTTTTGAATTTTTTTTTTTTCAAAAAATACTTTCAAAATAATAGCTCTTCTCTGCCATCTCTTCAGGTCGTAGAATTTTTCTCTTTTACTCATCCCACCTTCCATAACATATCTATTTATATAGTATGTTCTAGAAATGGTTATTTTTATAAGGGCTCAGTCATGAAGCCCTTTATTAATGTCCATTAGTATATTTTATTTGTATTAAGCCATCTAGTATAATTTATTAATTTGCTTTGTTAAAATGCCCTATAGTGATTAGAGTTTTTGTGTAGATAACTCCCAAAGCTTTTCAAAACATTTTTTTTTCTAAATCATCATGACTTTTCAAAACATAGTTCTTTTTCTAAGTCATCGTGGCTTTAAGTACTTTGATTGCAGTAACTTCTTAATTATTACGGAGTATGATCCACTTACTAGAGTTTAGGTAAAATAATTCTTTGATTTTTCACTTAAGTTTCTTGAAGTATCACCTTGGTGTTATTTCATAATGTTCCCCCACCCCCAATTCACTTCACTTTTATTTACTTAATTAAAAAAAAACAACTTCTTGAATTAATCTATATAGACGTGAAAATTTGTAAACCATAACATAGAGTAACGAATTTTCTAAAATGAACTTAGCAGTGCTTAGAACAGGATGGAAAAGGAGAATCATTCTCCCTGCCTGGGTCATATCATCTTAACTCAAGAGACGATCACTGTTTACTTTGTAGATGAGTTTTTTCTATTTGGCGCTGTTGTCTTTGACCCATAGTGTGACTCAAGAATTCTAGTATTTTACTCTGAGTTGTGATTCATTTTCATTGCTGTATTCAATTATAAAGATGTTACGAGTAATAATGATAATTTACAGTGTATATATTTTCCTTCATATTGTGCTTATTCAGATTTTCAGGGTTTTTAATGTTGCTTTAAATATTGTTGATTTGTAGGGACTCTTAATATATAGCTTGATGTAAGGCTTTGTTGGATGTGTATTTTATTTTCCTGCAGTGCAGTCAAGTCTATTTTATGGTTTAAGTATTTGCTCTTCATGATGTCTTTGGAGGATCAAAAATTAATAATCAGATACATTTATTATATATATTAATATAATATATTCAATTTATCAATTGTTGTATCTTATTTAAGAAATTGTGTTCACTGAGTATAGCTCAGTAGAGTGCTTACCTAATGTGCATGAAGATCTGGGTCCATCCCCAGAACTTTGGAATATAGCTAGTAATGTTGGTCAAATGTAATGTCATGACTATTTTGTCTTACCTGGACTTCTGCATACCGTATTCTTTGTTTTCACATCACTACCGGTAATTCATTCACTTCTTCTATTTGGATATTCTGCTGACCAGCACAATTCATGAAAATGATGTTCCATTCTGTTTTGTACCGAGTCTGTTCTGGATTCTGTGTTTATGAGTCTGTTGACTTTATATGAAATATTGAGATTTGTGTGTGTGTGTATTTATCTACCTGCCTGTTTTTTCTACATTTGGAAACATCTATAGAATTTTATAATTTAGATTGTTAGTCTCTCTATGACCCCATAAAATATTTTGAAAAAGAGAATCAATATCTCCCCCCCCTTCTCTCTTGCTTGTCTGTCTGTCTGTCTGTCTGTCTGTCTTTCTTTCTTTCTTTCTCTTGGCTGAGGATGAAACACAGAAGCATTTACTCATTTCAGTTGTACGTAACTTCCTTTATTTTCCATGTGTAAGACTGTTATAGTTTTCTCTATATATAATGATATCTACAACATTTTTTTTTCTCTTCACTTATTGTACTAGATTCTAGGAAATTTAAAATACATGTGGAGGCCAGAGATAGACATTGGTTGTCTTCTCTCTTTTTTCACCATACTGTTTGAGACAGTCTCTCAGCAAACCTGGAATTTGCTGATTCTCTAGATTGCCTGGCCAGCAGGACACTGAGATCCTTCTGGTCCAGTGCTAAGATTACAGGGTCATGCCTTACCATACCTTTTTTTTTAAATGTGTGCTGGGATTCAAACTTAGGCAGTATAAAGTGTTTCCATTTTGTGCTTAGAACTAAGACTACAATCTTGTTATGCTGTGTAGCACATAGAAACACTGCAAAAATTCATTATACATTGAATTTTGAATTAACTGTTGCATGTTCAGAAATCTATTGCCAGATTTTTTTTGTTAACCCCATATTCAGTTATAAGACTTTATATAGAGTTACTGCCCACAGATAAGAATCTAGGCTCTAAACTCTTATAGTTCTATGCACTTGAAACTTCATACCTGGCATTTGAAAGAGGTAGTTGGATATTCAGTCTCATCAGTGTTTGAACTGTAAGCAAATACCAAAGTAAAGAACTTAGCATATTTGATAATTCTAGTTAGAACCATCTTTTAAGTTTTTTACATTTCAAATTTTATTTTTTGAATGTTTTTAGTGTATTATTTCTGTGATACTACTTTATTTCTGTTACTTTCCTATTTTAAGAAAAAAACCAAACAAAACCAGTTCCTTCTAGTTCTCCAAATTGTAAACTTTCCTGAGTGAGCCTTCTGTCTTCAGTCTTCCATCTCCAGTCTCTCTTAGTACCCTCATAAAAGTACCACCCAGTACAGAACTTAGGTGTGTGCTAAAGTCTCAAGTCGTCTCCGGTCTTTTGTTTGAGAATCACATTTCCAAGTACCAACTGAGTAATTCCTTTCAGATTTTCCCCCAGTCTCCTAAACTTTTGGCTTAGATTTAGTGTACTCAGAAAAAGATGAGTGGCAGAAGGCTTATGACTATTGTACCATTTTAATGACACCCTAAACATTATTTTATGTTTGCAGAATACCTGTCCTCTCATTGTAATTTCAGTTTGTTGTGTTTCCACTGCCTGTTAAGCACTTGAGTTTGCTTTAATCTTCCATGTCCCCTTTACCCTTAATCCTGCCCTTCATGCCATACGTACAAAGTATTGTAAGTGCTGTAAGACCCACTGAGTTTGTGGTTGTACTGTTGTTACCTAGTTGATATTTATGGAATAAGTGATCAGTTTTGTTTTATTCTTCTCTTTGTAGGTCTGTATGCCTTACGAAGAGTCCTAAGGAAACAGCCTAATCTCCCTGATAGCAAGGTCGCTGGCATGGTGAAGATTACCCTAAATGATTTCTTACAGGGGATGAATGACATCAGGCCTAGTGCTATGAGAGAGGTAGCAATTGATGTCCCAAATGTGAGTAATTTATACTCTCTGCCATCCTTACTATTTGAATAATATTCTTAAGGAAACTGAGACTCCAAGATGACTGACTTACTAGGTTAACCTTTTAAAAATACACGTTTTAAGTACAACATTCTTTTCAGACAGTTAAAGCTGAAGTTCTGTGGTAACTCAGGAGAGGCCCTCTTGTATGTATTTTACCTGTTTTTCTCTTGTGACAGCGTCTTGTAAAACTGGATGGGGCACGCATATTTTTAGGTTTGTTGCTCTGACTCGGAATGCCTCGGACTCTCACTTTCATTTGGAGTTTGAATAACTGGTGTATTTAGGCCTGTGGAGTTTTATCAGATACAAAAACTTCTGCTTATCACCACATTCAAATCACCTCAAGAGTTCTCATGTCTTTATAATTGTACGCAACTCAGTCCTCATTGCATTTTTAAACTTTTATTTCTTTAAACAAATAATATAAATGGAATCATACTGGATACAACTTTTTAGAATTAGCTTTTTCACTTAACATAATTCTCTGAAAATTCATCTAAATCAGTGGTTCTCAACTTACAGGCTGTGATCCCTTTGAGGATCCCATGTCAGATATTTACATTACAGTTCATAACAGTAGCAAAATTACAGTTATGAAGTAGCAACAAAAATAATTTTTTTGTTTTGTTTTGTTTTTTTGAGGCAGGGTTTCTCTGTGTAGCCCTGGCTGTCCTGGAACTCACTCTGTAGACCAGGCTGGCCTCGAACTCAGAAATCTGCCTGCCTCTGCCTCCCAAGTGCTGGGATTAAAGGCGTGCGCCACCACTGCCTGGCAACAAAAATAATTTTATGGCTGGGGGTCACTACAACATGAAGAACTTTATTAAAGAGTCACAGTATTAGAAATGTTGAGAATCACAGATCCAAATAGTTATACATATATCAGTTTGTTCTTTTTTTTATTTCAGTGGTTAAGTCAGCTTTATGCTACTAAATCAAAATACCCAGGAATAGATTTAATAAAAGAAATATTTTCTTTTGTTCATGCTTTAACAGAATTTTAATTGTTTGGCTTTTTGAGACAGGGCTAGTTGAACTCAATGTGTAGTGAGGGTGACCATGATTCCTTCTGCTTCTGCCTCTAAAGGAGTCGGTGGAGGGAAGATATGTGTTTGTGTATGTGTATATGTGCACATGCTTGTATGTAAGTGTGCATACATAGGTATATATGTGGAGATTGGATATCAGTCTTGATACTCTCCTTAATTGGTTTCCACTTTATTCTTGAGAAAGTGTCTTTATGAACCTGGAGCTTATCCATTCAGCTTGACTGGTTAATAAGCTCCAGGGGGTCTGTCTCTGCCTCTCCTGCACTTAGATTACAGATGTGCATTGGTAAATCTGGGTTTTTGTGTGGGTCCTGGAGTTCCAAACTCAGGTCCTCGTGCTTGTATTAAAAATATTTGATTTACATAGCCAGCTTCCTCAGGTTTGTTGGTGTCAAATAGTGTTGGTGTCAAATATTGTTGGTTATCAGAGACAGAGGGGTAGGATTGAATGGCAAAGAAAACTTCTCACCTGTGTAACCTGGGAAATTAAAGTGAGAAAGTAAGGGACCATGGTTTATCTTACAGGCACATCCCTTGTGACTTGAAACCTCTTAGTAGGGTTTATTATGTAGTGGTTCCACCACTGTCCAAGGTGCTTAATTAAGAAAGAAGCCTTTCAAAAATGGAGGAGGAGGGATGGGATAGGGGATTAATGGGTGGGGGGAATAGAGGGATGGCATCTAAAATGTAAATAAAATATCCAATAAAAAAAAAGAAAGAAAGAAAGAATGAATGAATGAATCAATCAATCCTTTAATGCATTGGGCTTTGAGGGAGGTCTTAAGATCCAAACCATAACAGTATTCTATGATAAATACATTTATTGATGATATCTGTTACCTCCAGCTTTTTACTACTGTGATTGAAGCTATTATGAACTGGTATTCTATGAGTGTACATTTTTGTTTTGTTTTGTTTTGACTTGAATGGATGATCAAGAATAAACTTTAAATTGATAGAATGGGTTATATTTTAACTTTTTTTTTTTTTTTTTTTTTTTTTAGTAAGCTTAGTTTTCTTGGAAAATATTAGCCTAATTTTAGAACAGACAAGTTTGACCATTATCAACTAAAGATATTTAATGTTTCTTCAGAATTTATTATACACAATTTCACAGGAACAGAAAGTACCAATTATGTGTGGATTTTTGTAATATCCCTAGCTGATTTCAAGAAAAAAAATCTGGATGACTATTATTACTAATTGTTGCTAGACATGAGCTTACTGCCATGCTGTCTTCTTTTTTGTAGTTCCTTTGTTCTACTCTTGCCTTCATTTGTGCTGTGAAGATTTTTTTGCAGCAGTGTCTTGATTCCTTCCGCATAATTTCTGTATGTTACAGGTTTCTTATGATTAAACTTACATCTGATTTTTAATAGCTCAAAGTTTGTTTTAAGCCAATAAATGCAGCTGCACCTTACATCATTAGTAGTACTCATGTCATGCTTAACATCTTTGTTATATCATCTGTCTTTACAAGTTACTATAGTTAAGTTACTATTAGTACTTTTGTCCTTTAGGTTCATAGTAGACTTAATGATATATTCACATTGTCAACAGGGTTACACTATCTGGATCTTAGTATGTTGTTACCTTAAGTAGGGAGTATATATTTTATTGTTAGCATCTTTTCATTTCAAATTGAAAAATGCCAGTTACCATTTCTTACAAAGCAGATCTAATTATTTTTGCTAGTCTGATAAAGCTCTTCATTTTTCTTCATTTCTAAAGCCCTTCTCCCCCTTTTAATACAGCATTCTTTGTGGACTATTTTTTAAAATATATCTTCTAGTGCTAGGGACCTGTCATGTGGTTAAGCATTTACCTGCCATGCCCAAGGCAAGGCCCTGTTTCCATTCCCAGTTCCACAAAGTAAAAAGTCATCTCAGCCTTCCTGGCCTGCAAGGTTTCTGCTAAGCCCTTATTGGGGATGAGGTGTGCAGTGTGCAAGTTGATCTGCTTTTCTCTTGCTGCTTTAGTATTCATTGATATTTGAAAACTTGTTGGTGCATATTGGTGATTAGATAAATCTTCACATTTATTGTATTTGAAGTCTTTAGGGATTTTCTCAGTCTCTGTGCCCACTTACCTGTGCACAGTTGGGAAGTTTTCTGCCATTATCTTTTAAAGCACTAACTCAGCTCTCACCCCCTTTCTTTTCCCCTTATAGAACTTTTATGCCCTTTATGTTCATTTGCTTGGTGGTGTTCCATGAGTCCTGTGGGCTTTTTCACGGCTTTTTCTCATTTTGTTAGGTAATTTCAAAAGATCTCTCAACCACCGTGTTTTTCTCTCACCTGCTTGATAGACTATTGACATTTTTATTTCATATTTTTACTTAAGTCACAGTGTTGTTCAGTTTTAGAATTTCTTTCAATTTTTTATTTTTTTCCCTGTTACTGAAAATATTCTTTTTCATACAATATATCTTGATTATATTTTCCCCTCCCTCTATTCCTGTCAGTTCCTCCCTACCTCTCTTCCCCTCCCATTCTCTTCCCTCCCTTTATGTCTATCATTAGAAAAGAACAGATTTCTAAGATAACCAAACATGACAAAATATAATAAAGCAAAACCTATCATATCAAAGTTGGACAAGGCAACCGAACAAAAGGAAAAGAGTCCTAAGAGCAGGTACATGAATCAGAAATCCACTCGTTCTCACACTCAGGAGTCACATAAAAAATACTAAGCTAAAAACTGTAATATATATGCAGAGGACATGGTGCAAACCTATGCAGGCCCTGTGCTTGGTGCTTCAGTCTCTGTGAGGTCATATGAACTGTGCTTAGTTGATTCAGGTGCCTTTGTTCTCCTGTTGTCTTTAATCCTCTCTGTCCCTTACACTCCATAGGGTTCCCTGAGCTGTGGGGGTGTAGGAAATATTTAAAAAATGGCACCATCCCATGCTATACCCAGCTACTCTCTGCCCCAGCGGTCTCAGTCTTGCCACCTCCATGGCTAGACCCCTGGCAGCAGTCCTCCCAGCTCCAGTTCACCTGCTTCAGAGCCACTTGTACCTTCTCAGCCATCTACCCCCTGCAGCTAGTTGTCACAAATCCCCATAACCTAATAAATCAAAATTCTACAAGTTTATAATTATCAGTCAGATTTATATATCAATAAATTCTCAATTCACAAGATACCCACACAATAATTTCAGAGCCAATTGATAAAGATATAAATTGCCCACCTAGATAAGACAAATTATTCTGATATTATCTAGCCCTTATATGATACTGTTAGCTCCCCTCCCCTCCCCTCCCCTCCCCTCCCCTCCCCTCCCCTCCCCTCCCCTCCCCTCTCCTCCTCACTGTTCCTGTCCCTGAAACTCTTAGCTCTATCTCTCTTTTTCCTGTCCAGTCACAGGCTGCTTGTTATATTAATATCTAAATTAATTGGGGGAAAATTCTGCTACATGGGGGGAGGGATTTGATGAGACATCCCATTTAGATTTTCTATGTCTGGCTTTGAATCTCTGCATCTGTTCTCATCTGTTGCAGGATGAAGCTTTTCTGATGGTGACTAAATAAGACACTGATCTATGAATATAGCAGAATATTATTAGGAGTCATTTTAGTAATACTTTCTTTTTCTTTTCTTTTTTATTTTTAAATCAGTGGTGTTTGGTTTTACCCTAGGTCTCTGGGATATTTAGTGTCTGGTTCTTGGTCACCCAGGCAATGTTGGATATGGGTTCCATCTTAAGTCCTTAAGTCAGACATTGGTTTGTTATTCCCACAAGTTCTGTGATACCATTGTCCTAGCATATTTTGTAGGCAGGACAGATTATAGGTCAAAAATTTTGTGGGTGGGTTGGTGTTTACATTTCCTTTTTTGGTAATCTTTCCAAAACAAAGACATTAGAACATACAGGTGAAGTATGTAGGTACCAACTGGACTTCTTCATGTTTAGTGAACTGCATGGTCATTTTTCTCAGCAATGGTGCCCTGCAGAGAGCAACCTGTTGTCTTAACAACAGCCTTGGGTGTTAGGAGGATTTTCATTTGACCCTCATTTGGCCAGCAATTCAACTGAATGCAACTGAGTCCTGATACTGGAAGAAAGCCTTGTTTAATAACAAAAGATGGCCATGTTGGGACTCTGCATCCCCCATTATTAAGACACCTCATTAAGATCACCTTTATATATTTTAGGAAGTTTCCACTGTACTAGGTTTCCATATTATCCCTCAAATGCCCTTCAATTCTAGCTGTCTCACCTACATTCTTTCCCTTTATGGTATTTACCCTTCCCCATGTGATCTGTTTCCTTCCCACTTGACCCCAGTCTGCTTATAAAATCTATTCTATTGCTCCTCGGAATCCATGTGTCCGCCCTTTACTCTTTCTCTATACCTAACCTCTCTCGGTCTATGGATTGTAGCTTGGTTACTAGTCACTGTGTTCTTCAGTGTTAGAATTTCTGTTTGGTTCTTTATTTTTTCTCTTTTGAATCCCCTTAGTTATATATTACTTTCTTGATTTTATGTAATTGTGTATCTTTGGTCCTTTATAATTCCCTGATCTTTTTAAGGTGACTGTTTTCTGGGGTTTGCTCATCAATTTGTAGTTTCTCAGGTGGTGTTGTTGTTGTTAACCATGCATTGATCCATCTTGTCCTAGATATTCAGGTATAGTACAAGTGATTTAATTTGTCCCTTTGGTGGTATTGCTTTCTTAATTATTTGTGATCATTTTGGCCTTTTGATGTTATTTATATAGGGGAATCAGTAGATATTTCTTCTGATTTTTACAGGTTAGCTTCTTCAAGAAATGTCTTCTCCAGTTAACCTATTATGAGATTACAGACTCTACATGCTAATTGCTGCGCAAGCCTCACATGGTCTAGCCAGGATCCTGGCTCAGCAAATGGGTAGACATGACATCTTGTTCTGTGAGTTCTGGCCTCGAACCTCAGTCTTCAGGACTTAGGGTTTATGGTGAGATGATAGACCTGGAGCCTGAGCCCTCAAGACTGGTCCTGGGGTAGTTAGAGTAAAACTATAGGGATAGACTTAAAGCCTAAGGCCAACCTGGGGTCTGTTAAAGCTGTTTGAGGTAGTAGCTATGTTCATCAGCACCTCCAGCCTAACTGTAAAGTTCCAGCACCTCAAATAAGCCCACATCAACGTGAGGGAGATGGCTATCAAGTTAATGTCACTTCTGAAGTAAACATTGCTTGAGTTCTGTTTTATGGGTGACACACTACTTACATAAACCATTAGAAGTCTGTTTCACTAATTAGATATTCAAAATGTACTGCTGTGTTTTTTCTGGCACCTTTTCAGATGAACTACTTCTGGATGTGCCTTGTCAGTTGAATTTCATCAGATGAACTTATTAGTGGCTCTTTCCTCTTGTAAAGTTTGAGTGAAACGATTTAATTGACTGTAATTATATTTCAGTCTTCATATACCCTTAGTTAGGATAATTGTGAGGAATTTGCGTTTTTGCTTTTTAAATACCATGAACATTCTTTTTTTCTTTCTTTTTAACAGACTCCAAGAATTGAAGGTTTTTATGATACATTGCTAAGAAGGTTTGCTTTTCTTGGGTTAGATGATACAACCTGTAGAAACTCTTAATTCCGCGTTTATTTTGACAGACCTTTTTATTTTCATCTTATTTTTGTTTCTTGTTGTCTAGACAGAAAAGTATCTTCTATTGCTCCCAAGATCATTGTCTTCTACATTTTTATAGTAATAAATAATAAAATTGAACAAGAGAGCACATTTGGGAAATAGATTAATTTTAACCAGGAAGTAAGTACTGCCAAAAATAAAAATGTAATTTACATCTTATAAAATACTTTAGAGTTTAACACCTTCATTCGGTTCATTATACCTTACTTTTTAGGAGAAAGGAGAAACAATACAAAGCTGTGGAAAGATTGTCACGGTTGCATGCAATTCTGATTACTGTCCTAAAATTAGTTTTATTTCATTTTTAGTACCCAATAGTTATCCTTTACATTTGTTGACGTATAGTTGTGGGCATATATTGCATTTGTATGTGTACTTAGGAATTTTTAATGACTGACTAAAAGACTGTTTTGTGTGTGTTTTAATGAATAGGAGAGAGACTTACATAAGCCTTCAGGCTTTACAGTGGAACTAAAGCTCAGACTTGTTTTAGGGAAGTTTCATTGACCACCATCTTAATGGCCTAGAAAACTTTGCATGTGGGTGTGTGATGTGCTTCTTTATTTTTTTCACTTCGTCCATTAATATTTAAGAGCATATTTTCTGATCCCTTTTAAAGGAGCATCTGGAGATTCAGGGTTTTTTTTTTTTCCTGAGATCTTAGGTTGGATTTTTTTTTTTTTTTTTTTTTTTTTTGGACAAGTATGTGTATTTTAATGTTACAAAGTTACTGTTGGCCCAGTAATAACTTTGGAACAGGTACTAAACCACTGCCTTTCTCTTAAATTTATGCTGGCACTTATTAGCAGAAAATATCAAAGCGTGAAGTACTTTTTGTTATAGTATTTTCTGTGAAATACCACCTTTAATAGTGTTTTTTGTTCCTGACAGTATAAAACTTGGCTTCTGATTAAAGGTCAACAGTCCCTTTTGAGTTGACACTGTCTTCTCAGTAACCGCCCCAGGATCTGAAGCCCCTTTGTAGGTTTTCATTTCCCCTTTGGAACTAGCCCTTTAAAGTAGTTTTGAATTTTATGTATTGAGTTTTTCGGCTTGTATGGATGTGTAATTAAAATGTTCTGTTGGAGTGCTCATCTAGGAAGTCTTAAAAGATGTCATATTTTCCTTGTGGAATTTTCTCTCACTTATATGCTTATCTGACAGCAGCTGTTTCTTCTAACTGTATTAGCATTAAAAACATTTTTTTTTTTTTTTTAAAGCCACATTAAGCAGGACAGAGACAGAAAAAGAAAGGTCCCAGCCATAGAATACTTGGTTAGGTTTGTAAGAGCTTTCTGCTAGGTAAGGTCACTGTAACTTACTAAGACAGTCCTAGAAAGCTTAGCATAGTATTTATTGAAAGATAAAATACTTAAAGCGAATACTTTCTGAAGTTAAAGTGGTAATCAGCCAGTTCCACTGTGCTCCTGTTGCCCCTAATACATATAAAAGGTAATTCTTACAAAGTGACTGCATTTCTCTCATATGTTTCAGTCATAATACAAGTTAGGAAGAATAGCTGTAATAATAATTAGGGTTAGAATAAAGGTAGATTTATATTTTAATTGATAGGTTTGGGTTATAGAGTAAATCTCTGTTCACTGCATCATTTCCCATGATAATCTGACTTAATCATATGCATGCCCAATTATGAATAGGCATCAAATGATTAATGGGATTTTATTTAAAATTTATTTAAAGGACATCGGTTGCCTTTTGCACAACATATATCTAAAACAGGTCTGGACTCATGTACATGTTGATTCTAGTTCCCGGATATCCCACAGGTTGAATTGACCATAAAAGGGGAAGTATACTAAGTATTGTTAGGGACCTAGAGGTTGGAGTAACAAACCTTCAAAAGACTTTCTGAAAAGCAAACATTTTTTCGGATATATTGAATACAAAATTTTACTATAGATTATTGAGTTGTATTTTGTGAGCTAGTTTATAGACAGGAAGAAACATCCTCACTATTCATTTAGGGTAATAGAATTGAAATTTTTTTGGTTTTGTTTTGTTTTGTTTTTCGAGACGGGGTTTCTTTGTATAGCCCTGGCTATCCTGGAACTCACTCTGTAGACCAGGCTGTCCTTGAACTCAGAAATCTGCCTGCCTCTGCCTCCCAAGTGCTGGGATTAAAGGCGTGCGCCACCACTGCCCAGCAGAATTGAAAATTTTAAAGCTTATTTATTACAAGCATGGTCTTCTGTATTGTCCTTTAAAATCTTTATCTGTATATGTATTAAACTGGCACAAGTACTTGTTCTGCCAACTGCTAGGATACTTAATGTATAACTCTTGTGCTCCAAAGAATCTGCTCCTGGAATATGTTTATGTAGTGTTTTTGCTGTGTACATGTAACTGCAGAGTCAAAAATGAATGGCTCACAGGGTTTCAGAATACACTATCATTTTTGTTCTTGCAAGTTAAAGTTGGTTGCTTCCCTGACTTCCACATCTACAGTGCTGCATGTCATACTCTATAGGATTTTTCTCCCTCTCAAGAGTATGCATGTGAAGAGATGCATGATTATACATATGTATTTCACTGGCAAATCGTTAAATTGAAGAGCATTCTGATAAGACCATCTTTTGGTGCCTTGCTATTAGATTGAGTTCCTGAATCCTCTGTACTTTGTGGTCCTTATTTTATTCTTTACTATCATTTTTAAAATTCCAGAAAGTTTTTATGTGAGATAAAGTTGTTAAAAAGTGACATCTTTCCAGCTTGCTGATTAAAAAAATCAGAAAATTCAAAAATTGATTGTGTCAGTCTTCAGATTGTTAGAGAAAGGTAATTCTCTCTAAAGTAGATGTGGGGATTACTAAAGTTGGCTAATTGCTCAGATCTTTGTGTGTACTTGATTATCTTTTGTTTGAATCATTCTGTCTGAATGTTTTCAGAATACAAATTATAAAGAACAAATCAAAGACATTGGAATGTACAAGTAGGAGCTGCACACCAGGATGTAATAGCTCTGTTGTACTTCTCCCAAATGCATACCAATTTATACTAATCACTGTTGCCTGCTCTGGTGAACAATAAGTATGATTCTGCCAGTCCTTGGTCGATGGTTCAAGGTTCTAGGCTCATATACACTAATATCAAAGCTAATTTTAGTTTTAGTAACTGGTAAAATTATAATCAGGAAATGGGGTGGGAGGAGACAGAATAAGTCTTTTGCTTATTGCTTAATGAGCTTCCCATGATATGTTAGTCACTGTTGACACCATGACCAAAGTAACTTTTATGAATGAAAACATTTAGTTGTGGGCTTGCTTACACTTTAGAGGGGGTTAGTTCATTTTCAAAGGGGGAGCGTGGCTGTATTCAGGTAGCTACTGTAGTGTGTCCTAAACCTACATCTGGATCCATAGGCAGCAGGAAGAGATACTGGATCCAGTATAGGCCTATCTTCCATGATGCACTTCCTCTAACAAAGCTGCACCTTCTAATCCTTCTCAAATAGTACCACTCCCTGGTGAGCCTTTGTAGGCCATTGCTATTCAAACCACCACACTGGAAGACATAAAAGAAGTGCCTGCTTACAAACTTGAACTGGACTTGCTTGTAAAAGTCCAGTTTTATGAATAGAATGGATTTGTTAGAGGTTGCTTACAGGACATTACATGCCAACACCACCTACCAAGTTTCTACTTTATATGTCTTGAAGGTCTACAGTGCAAACCTGTATTCCAATACAAATTGCTATTAAAATGTCTAGTAGTAACTAGAGACTCAGAAAGCATAAGGCACAGGTATAACCAGACTCAGACAGCTATGTCTTTGCCTTTATTGGAGCTTTTACTAACATCAGCATATACTGCCCAAGCATGGGGAACATTGCTTTGTTTTGTTGAAATCTGGTATGCACATCAGCTAAGTGGTAGCATACTATAGGAAGGCTAGGAGTCATATCACCCATCTCACTAAGCTTAATGATACTGCAGATAAATTTACTCATTTTGGTGACACTAAAAATGAGGAAATGGCTGGGCAGTGGTGGCCCACGCCTTTAATCCCAGCATTTGGGAGGCAGAGGCAGGCGGATTTCTGAGTTTGAGGCCAGCCTGGTCTACAGAGTGAGTTCCAGGATAGCCAGGACTACACAGAGAAACCCTGTCTCCAAAAAACCAAAAAAAAAAAAAAAAAAAAAAAAAAAGAAGAAGAAGAAGAAGAAGAAATGGAAAGCTAGTTTTATATCTAAAGATAACCAAAATCTTTATGCATTTCAAGTTCATACTGTTCTTTTTTATTTTACTACCTCCATCTCCTTGCACTTTGTTGTTTCATGAATAAATCTTGTAGATTTCCTGAAGTGCAGATCAGACTATATCTATATTAAAAGCTTCTAAAGACTTATTAATATGTTCAAAATCTATTGATCTGCTTTATTTAGCTCTAGGTTTCTCTGCTCTGTGACTTCATTATTTCCTTCTTTCTTTGTCTGAGCCCTTTCCTCTTTCCCCTCTCCTGTTCTTCCTTTCTTTCCTCTCTGTTTCTCCCTCCCTCCCTTCTTCCCTTTTTTGTTTTCACATCTTACCCCTCATTCAAGAGTTAGCTTTCAAATTATCTTCCAGCTAGCTAGAATTAATGTTTTCTTTCTGAGAGCTCCTGAAGCTTCTTTCTGTTTTGTTTTTTAGTGTACTTAGTGCCCTTTCTATTGGACACGCACACGCATACACAGACACACATACACATATATATGCAGTTCCTAGTTTTTCAAACTTTTTATTTATGTCTTACTCTCGTGTTTTCATTGTACATTATCTAGTTCATAGCCTGTGCCCTGAACTGTGTTTATATGTAAATCTATAAAGAATATTTTCTCTGAGGGTGGTGATACATGCTTTAATTACAGCAGTCTGAAGTCAGACACAGAAAGAGGCTGATCTCTGTGGCTTCCAACCTAACCTTGTCTGCATAGTGAGTTTCAGAATAGCTAGGCTTAATGGTGAGACCACGCTCCTATTCCCCTGCAAAAACTCAGCTTTGTTTCATAGATATTTCTTAGGTGAGAAAAGAAGCAGGTTTGAAGATACTTTAATTATATTCCAAAAGCAAAACCTCAAGGATTTTCAAAACTATACCTTAAAATCATTTTGTTAAATTTTTTTTAAATTAAAAATTGTTGGTATTTTGTTCAGTCAAGCGAGTCAATTGGAGATTGAGAGGGTCACTCAAAAATATAGTTGCAGGGAGGAATAGTTTAGATGAACTGGATCTCAAACTTTCTTGTAGAAGCATGTTTATCGATTGTTACACAAAAGTTTGGTTGTTGGTTTTTGTTTTTTGTTTGTTTGTTTGTTTGATTAAAAAAGTTTCTCTTAGAAAAGCTCCTAATCTAATCTGTATGTTTCCTGAAGGAAAACATCACACCCCTATAACTTTAGTCTTCATTGTACACTGTTTGCAGTACTCAATAATGCAAGACATTCCAGGTGTGCCAGGACTTTTGTGACCAAAATCATGCAAAAGTTGTAAAGCTCATTTAGAAAAAGAACTCCATAGATAACAGAACACTAACCACTGTTCTGCATAGTGATTTCTTCGAGATCAATGTACTTTTAGAAAACAACTGTTCATTGTGTTTACCCTACATACACTGAGAAACAACTGTTTCATTTTATGTTTACCCTAGATATAAAGATTCTACTAGAATCCCACAAAATATTTTTTTTTCTTCTTTCTGGATATGGAGGAAACAGGCCACACAATTAGAGAAATAGCACTGGTGTGTAAAGTGCAGTCCTGCACCCTATCATTCTGAGCTCTTGCTAAGACTGGAACCTGTAACTCAGCTGCTGTGCCCTTTGATTTGCACAGTAAAACCTGCCTCATGAATAGTTGGGGGAAGTTCTCTGTCAGCTGAAACATTTATGAGATGTGAAACCTACACTGTCATTTATTTGCCTGTGCGGCTTTGGACAGTTGTTTCACTTCAGAACATGGATACTAGATACTGACTCAAACTATTTTTTTAACAAATGAGACAAACTTTAAAAAAATCATCTAAAAGGTTTAGCAATAACTTATTAAACAGTTTTATATAGGAAGCAGTAATTATATAACAAGGAGACATTAATTTTTCTTTGGGTTTTTTTTTTAAAACAATATATAACTATATGTGCTGCTAATTTACCCCTTGTAATTCTTGAATATTTTAAGGATCTTATTCTGTAACAGGTTAGTTTCCTCTTGCTTGTATTTTACTGATGACATGTTTTGTTTTTCTTAGTTTTTTGTCCTATGAAAATTTAGATTTAAAAGTGTTTTATTTTACAACGGGATTCAGAAAGGTGCACATATCCTAGGGATAACCAACAGTCATCTGATTCTATTAAGAGCTATTGATTAGGAAGGAATTCAGACCTGTTACTTATAAATGTAGCCTACTACCTATGACTGGTGAGCTGAGAAGAGAGCCTACTAATACCATTTCCATAAACCAATGTAAATTCTGAATATTTACGTACAGGTAAATATAACTCTAACCCTCCATCAAGGAAGCATCATTTTGCAGGGGACAGAAACTTTTCCAGAAATCCATAACTCAACAAAATGCAGATAACACCTCATCGTGGAGTGCCCAGCTATAACATAACAAAACTATCACCTAAGGTTCTGGGAAGTTTTGGAAGAGCGATCAGAAAAGTGCTGAATGATCGAGAGTCAGACTGTTGTGATGTGATCCTCTGGATAGGTTATCTACTCCCAAATGATGCAATGTGATCCTCTGGATAGGTCATCTACTCCCACATGATCAGCCTTAAACACATACGAATGTAAACTCCAAATGAACTCAACATGCTGTATTTATAAGTTTGTGTATGTGCCTATGATAGTAAAGAATAAGAGGCAGTGTATTTGAGAGGTATTGAGGGTTTCTGGGAGGAGCTAGAGGGTGAAGAGGGAGGGTAGAAATGATATAACTACACCATTCATGCAAAATTCCCAGTAAATAAATGATGTACTTTTCTGTTCTGTTGCGGTACTGTTTTTACTTTGAGCAGGAGCACTGTATTAACTTACTTGCGGTAAGTATCATAAAGAAGTCATTCTGTACTTACAGTCTACTGAATTCAATGAAGATACATACTTAATTAAAGAGGCGTCATTTGTCCTTAAAATTACAATTAATGATAAAAAGGAAAAAAAATTTTGTTTTATAGGTATCCTGGTCAGATATTGGAGGACTGGAAAATATCAAACTGAAATTGAAACAGGCTGTGGAATGGCCCTTGAAACATCCTAAGTCTTTCCACAGAATGGGTATTCAGCCACCTAAAGGAGTTCTCTTGTATGGGCCACCTGGATGCTCAAAAACAATGATAGCAAAGGCTTTGGCCAATGAAAGCGGGTTGAACTTTCTAGCGATAAAGGTAGGATGTTGGAGTTTCAATGGTTAATCTACTTTAGCTTCTTTCCTTACATCCTGTATGATGTCTCTTCCATAAGGAACAGTTGCTTTTTATTTCTTTTTTTGAGGTAGATGACAGTAAAATATGAGCAGACAAGATACGAAATAAGTTGGTACAAATACCCAACTTAAGTAGAGCTACTGAGGTACAGTCAGAATTCTGATGAGATGTATCTTTCTTCATCTCCTTTCCCCAAATGAGTGATTGGGAAGTATATATTTTTGACAGGTACAGTTTTCCCTTTTGTGCCAATCCCTCCCATTTTTTAGAGCTTCTACTTGCCTATAGCACATCTGACTCACACTTGCTGTTTTCCTGCTTGTGGATGTATTTCTCCAGAATGGCCTTGTGTGTGCTGATACTGATTTTTCCAGATGCTTGCCTCACAGTGCCTCTATGTAATTCTATCACTTGCACATTTTACTTTTAGTGAGCATATTCCCTCATACTTACCTTAATGAACACTTGGTTAATTTGCCTACTCTACACAACTTAGACCTTAAACATTTGATTTGAATTGTAATAGCACAGACTACCAGGCAGGTGTCAGGCACATTTCCACACCCTGGGAAGCCTGGAAAACTCCAGGAAATTATTACAGAGCAATACTGCAAGAGTCTGAGGTGACAAGCTCATACTTGAGTTTGTTACTGTAAAATAATGAAACAGAGAGCTAAGTCAGGTTCAGTTCTCCCCAGATTAGTAAGACAGTTGAACAAATACTTTTGCATATTCTTTGATATTTGAGGTTTTTTTTTTTTTGTTGTTTTTTTTTTTTTTTTTTTTTTTTTTTTGCAAATTTGAACAATAAAAATCTTTGCTATGGGTGCTAAAAATAGCATATGACCAAATAAAGTAATAATTATATGGTTTTTCTTGACCACACTTACCTGTATAACACATGCTGTATAGTGGGTAAAATGTAGCAATATCAAGTTGCTGATGTTATTTGGTAAGTAAAGTTGTAAACAAAAATCTTCTGTGGTCTCAACAGTATACATTCTAAAGATTGGTATATTGTTTTTAAAATAATATAAAACTCAGTAAATGTAAGACTTATAGACTATACTGTTTTCATCCCAATCTTAGAGTTAGATGCAAATTGATGTTTAAAATGCAGTATTTTCAAAGTAGGCTATGCAGTTATTTATTTAGAAAGATTTAAGTCATCTGTGCAACTTGTTCTGTTCACCACCTTTTTATTTGCAGTGTTGGTATTTTGTGCAGTGAAAGGATGGCTCCTTTCCCTTCTGGATATGGAGACGACAGTCCTGCACCCTATCACTTTGAACTCTTGCTGGGACTTAGAGCCTGTAACTCAACTCAGCTGCTGTGCCCTTTTGGTTGCCTCAGTAAAACCTGCCTCAGTGAACAGTTTAGGGCAATTCTCTGTCACCTGAAACATTTATGAGCTATGAACCCCACACTGCCATTTATTTGTATGACTTTGGACATTTACTTCACTTCTTTGTATTTAATATTTCTAATTAAAATTATGACATTGTATATATTTAATATATATACAATCATATATTTATATGTATACCATGATTAAAGCAGGATAGTATTTTTTTAGGATTATTATTATTATTATGACAAAATGCCTGAAGCAGGCTAACTGATAAAGTGATTTACCACATAGATTTGAAGGCTAAAAGTCTTGAGAGCCTAATGGTAGATAGTGTCATGACAAAAGTACAGGTAAGTTAAAGAGATGATTACAAAGAGGTAGAATGATTTAGTGGCTGGGCTGCCTCTTGTAACAACTCATCTCCAGGAATTCAGAATCTCACAGGAATTAACATTTCTTCTGAGGGTAATTCCTTCATTGATCTACTAGACTCTGTCTCATAAAAGTTCACCACATTAGAGACCAAACTTCCAACATGTGAACCCTTTGGGGACACATTCAGAAAGTATTACCACATCAGAAACAATACACATCAGATATTTAGCAAGGCTTCACAGAATTAACTCATGCTTGTTGATGACTTCCATTTTTCAGGCATGAGTGTATACACACACACACACACACACACACACAGGATCTCATTGATCAAAAAGTATGGTAGCAGATTATGAAATATACTAGCTGTCTTTAAAAACTGAGTATAAACTTTTGTAACTCTGTACTATAATACAGTGAATTTTAACAGCTTGAACTTCAACCTTGAAGTAACCTCCCTTGGTAATGAAACTGCTTTGATATATTGAATTCCAGAGCAATGCAGCATAACAATTGTAGCATTCTGTGTTGCATTGTGCTGGCATTAAGCCTGTACTTCAATACAAATCACATACTCTTTTGAGGCCTAACAGTCTTGCATTAATGCTTTTGCTAGTTAGTAATGCCTGAGTTGGAATTATTCTAGCCTAGTCTTCTCATAATGCTAAATTCTTAAGTTGAAGTTTCAAATCTGTGTTATTCATCTTCTTATCTTCCCTCCCTCCCCTGTCACACTCTCCCATCACCTTCCTTTGTTTCTTCCCTGGTTTTTGGTGGTCTACTTCTACATGGTAATGGAATGAAGGGTCCTCAGATATTTCAACTATTTGGTATGATTTCACATATCCCGTATGCCATCAAGTCTGTTTATACAGTAGATTTAAGTTGTGTTAATATTTCTACTAACAGTGCTAAGATACTGACAGTTTATTCAGTAAAAGAGAACACAAAATCATCATAGTCGTCTTCTAGTATTGATATTGAATTGCCTTCTTTAGAACCATTACCTATAAGAGAATAAAATTATTTCTCCACATTCTCTAACTACTCTTAAGCTAGATGATTAAAAAGCTGTGTGTAATATGTCTGGATTTTAAAAGGTCTTCATTATATTAGTATTTTATAACATACCCTTTAATTTTATGGATAGTGTTTACCAGAATAACAGTAGTAATACTGTACTGGTATGTTCATCCAATAAAAACAGTGACTTCATCAGTTTCCTTTCTGTTCTTTGTCAGGACACAAGCTGCCTAATTAGTTGCCCTAAACTGAATAAAATCTGCATAAAAATTTCTTACCAACAAAAAACCCATTGTGCTCATTAAAACTTTTTTTATTGGTTGGGGCTTGAAGCATATTTGGTTCACATTTGAAATGCCTTTCTGTGGTCATGTTTAGGAAAGTCTAAAGTAGCACATGTCAGTGAAAAGCACTTTCTGTAATACCATAAAAGGACAGTCTTTATTCTTCATCATACTGCTGGACTATAGAAATAATCTTGCCAAATGAAATCATGCAAAATAATCTTGCTAATCAGTGGGGAGGTTTGGAATGTAACAACATCCTTAAATTTTCAGTCAAAACATTCTGAACACTAACTGCTTGAACATGTGCAAGGTTGTACTTCTTTAGTCTTAGAGTAGCTTCCTTGCTGCCTTTGCTTCTTTCTAGTTTTTCTCTTTCTGGTTCTCCATTCACACCCCGACACTTAATGCAGTTTCCACTTCATGAGGACTTTACAAATTTTTTATTTATTTTATATTACTATGATATGTGTTTTTTTTTTTTTTTTAGGTTTTGTTTCTGTTGCTGTAATTAGTGCATTAGTAAATGGTCTTTCATGTGTTTCCTTGTGTGTAAGTAATGGTCTCCTTAGAGTGTGTATGTATCTAGAAGTTATGATCACTGGATATGTCCTCAGTAGTACTACATGATTTAAAATTGTAGGGTTTTGTTGATACACATTATTGATTTTTCTCAGTATCTCATGAATCTTTTTAATATATTGAAGCCTGGGTTTGCTCCCCAACAATTACAGCATTGATATTGTAGATGGTTTTGAATATTTCACAGAAATGAGCTTTTAAAAATTGTAATGAATAAATCTGTAGCAGGCTGTAGTTTTCAGACCAAATCCGATTTGCCCCTTGTTTTGGTCCAGACTTCTAATAATAATTTTCACATTTCTAAAGGATATTTTTTTTCCAAAAAAAGAACAGTAAAAGTAATATGTGAGTCTGTTATCTACAGAACCCAAAATATATAAATAATTATAATATTATTTTTAAAGTAACTAATTTCTGTTTGCACAGGCAAGCCAGGAATTTTCTTGGTAAAGCTGATTAGTACAATTTGATAGAGTTTGATTTCTCTCAAAGAATACCTGAAGACAAGAAAGAAATAGATAGCTAAAAGGTGGTTCAGACTTGGACAGCAGAAAGCACCACACACTATAGAGCTGTATCTAGTGTGGTTATGAGAGTGTGATTCTGGAGTGGTTAACAAAGCGGGTGGTCCTAGGACTCCTGGCAAGAGTAATGACTAAAAAGTGCCTGTATGGCCTAGTCATATTGAATGTAGTGTTGACAGTGGAAACACTTATGGACTTTAAGGAAATACCGTATATTGTATGAATCTTACTCTGTTTGCTTAGTTTTCAGAGTTTATAGAACTGTAAGAAGAATATTTTTGATGTCTCTACTTATCTGATAGGGCTATTAATTTAATAGATTTAGGTATAAACTAATAAACAGATGTGATTAAACTTAGGAATCTACATGTGTGATTTCTCTGTAGGTTTTCTAAATTAGCCTTTTCTATCTTTGGTGCCTAAACCATGACTAGTGTATCATAAAACTCCATAAGTGGATAATCAGCTAGAGAACAAGGTATTATAAAACGTGTTTAGTTACAACCTTTCTTCTGTATTGATTTGTGGCTTCAGGACGTTTGGCTTTAATTTTTTAGGTATAAATAACACCCAGAGGTAGTAAGCATGCTAAAGGAACTAATTTAAATAAATGATTTTTTTCGGCTTATTTTCTTTTTGTGTATTTTTTCCTTAATAAAAAGAAAATATAGCTGACTGTATGAAGACACTTAGCCATTTTTTTTTTAATCTACAGGGGCCCGAATTAATGAATAAATATGTTGGTGAATCTGAAAGAGCAGTTAGAGAGGTAAGAAGATTATACCGTGAAAGACGCACACTTGTATTCTTCTGTGTAATTTTCTGTTTAGATTTGGGTAATGGAAAGTAGTCTGATTTTTTTTTTTTTTTTCAAGCAAATACTATTTTATTATTTAAAATGCAATTTTGAGTACTCTTTAATATTTTGTGTTTGTTCTTAAATATCATACTATCCTAACTTTTATTTTTACCCAAAATTACTTTTAAGAACTACTAGCTTTTCCCCTTCTTTCATGTTTGTAAAAGAAATATATGTTTTTATGAAGGGCAGTGAATCTATGGGATTTTAAGCCTTTATATTAGATAGCTGTTTTTATACTGAATAAGCCTCATATTTGAACACATCTTACTGACTTGACCGTACTTGTTCTGGTGGTTTAGATAATGTATTTTCCTCTGTAAGCTGACTATTAAAGTCAAACTTTAAATGCCAATTCCTGACTATTAATGCTTCTTCATTCTAGCTGTTGGGCCAAGTTAGGGCAACTGGAGTCACCATTTGATCGTATGCCATGACTTTCCTAAACAGATGTTAACTTGCCTCACATAGTGTCTCCATATGTTCATCTGTTCATAGAAACTCTGTAAGGACAAGAACACACAACTAGATATGGGATATTTGTGAAGAGGGGATTTGAATGTCTTGTCACAAGAAATTATTTAAAATCATGTTTTGTCTTTTCTGTTTAAAAATATAGATGATACTATTTTAAAGTATTAGTTGATAATAACAGTATGAAGAAAGGCAGTATTTACTAATATTGTACTGGCACCTATATCTTTATGATCATGTAGTACATGATCAAAAAAATAGTTTAAATTATAAGAGATCCGTATCTGGATTTTTCCTGCCCATGCTGCCTTCTTCCAGGCTTATTTCCACATGTTGTCCTTTGAATGTTTCATTTGGGTAAAATGCTGGCTTTGGAGCTTTCTTTGGCTTGGGATAAGCCAGTCTATAGTCCTATAAGATCTGAACATTTTTTTCTTGGCCTGGGTCTTGTATCAACATTTTACTATACATTCTTAAAGCAAGTATGACTAGGAGATATATGAGCATTTTATATAGCTGTTTTAATGTGTATGCATTATTATTTATTGAGTTCCAGGTATTGGGCCAAATGTTTTATACATAGTTTGTTAATTATTTCCTAATCTTCTGAGCTCCATTTGTATTATTACCACCATCATTTTCTGAATGTGAAAATTGAAGTCTGGAGAAGTAAATTTGTCTGCTGAAACTCACACAACACTTGATGGAGCTGGGATTTAATGGGGTTTCTCTGCTTACTTAACTGGTCTTCCTCGTATACTATATTTATTGGTAGTCTATTGACCACTAAAGAAATTACTTTTAAATCACTACAGTGCTTTTGGTATCTGTTAAAAGGTATAACTGAAGTAATCAGGCTGGTAGTTTTATGTATGATAGATTTGATTTTAAATAGTTTTCAGTAGGAAACAATTTTGTAATTCTCTGGCATTTGCCAATCTGGTCTACTATGGTATTCTTTCCACTAGATATTCCGTAAAGCAAGAGCAGTAGCACCTTCCATTATCTTTTTTGATGAACTTGATGCCTTGGCTGTTGAAAGGGGCAGGTAAGAAACATTAAATATTAGCATATTAAATAATAGCAATTAATATTTTATGCATATAATCTATTACTCTATTTTTTCTAGAAACTATTTTTATATCTGTGCACTTAACTTCTCCATTACCCATTTATTTCATCTAATCACTTTGTATAATCATTTCCTATACAACTGGAAAACATACTGATAAAATTGAAGCATTTGAGTTAACTTTCAGTTTACCTACAAAGGTCTTTTAGTGCTATATACTGGAAGTAATAGTATTGATAAATATATTTAGTTAAAAGTGAAAACAAAGTTGAATTAAATACAATTATTTGGTTTAATAGAAGAAAATTACAAAAACAGCTACCCCCACAAAAATACTTTTTTATGTTTCTACCTTTGTGTTAAAACAGAAAGCTCTCATCTTAAAACAACTTCAATATAAATAACCTTGCCAGGGAGAAAAAAAAATGATATTATATAGATTTTAGAGTGCTTTAGAATAAATGTCTCACAATAAAATAGAAGGTAAATTATCTAAAATGATTGGACTGAAAGGGCTTTAAATTTTAGAAAGTTTTCTTTAAATTTTGAGATGTTTGCTTGACCCTTACTGTCAAGATGCTCAAAGGGTTTTAAGTACTAGAACATTTCAAATGTATTGTTACTGTGATATAATCAGTTTTCAGAAATTACCATAATACTCATGGTAGTGATCTTTCTTTGAAAATAGATTTCAGTACATCATTTCTGCCCGTTTCCTTTTGGTGATGGGTCATGTGAGTTACAAGCAGTTATGAGCTACCTGACATGGGCATTGGTATCTGAACCTAGGTCCTCCGTAAGAACAGTAGTAGTATATGCTCTTAAAATTCTCAGTTTTTTTCAACTAGAACACACTTCTTGGGCTGATGAGAAAACATTTTGAAAAAGATGGCTGCTAATCATGAATAGTACTAATTCATTTTGTAGAAAAGGTATCCTCTTACTTTATGCTCAAGGGCCATTCTTTTACACTTAAAAATACTTTTTTTCAGTAGAAAAATCCGTATTACTTTAAGTTGCTAGGTCCAAATGTTATATGGACCAATCTAATTGCTTATAGGTTATGATCCCGAATCATCACATACACATGCTGGGTACAATTTTTTTGAAAACATATAACTACCCCCAGGATCCCCCAAGATTTTTTTTTTTTAATTAAGTGAAGAGAACTGTTGGTATAGACCCAAGAAGCCAAGAGTAGGGACTTTTTTTTTTTTTTAAATACAGTTTATTTCCTGGGTAAAGCATTTTTGTATCTAAGTACACATTCTTATAAAATGCTATTGAAAGTATTTTGTCAGGTTTGGAGAGATTTTTTTTAAAATCATTTTTGCATTATAAAACTTTCTGGAAAATATATATGTAAATCATGGCTATCCAAAATAAATCATTTCTTGAGAACTTACAAGGAGCCAGGATACTATATTTGAGCATGAAATAAACCATGAAATTAAATGTAAATAACTCTACAAGTATATGACAAATATATGATCTACTTAAACGCCTAGGAACAAGGGACTTTTGGTCATATATTGAATATAGGCTGATCATTCCAGTCATGCCTGGGTGTTAGAAAGCAGATCAGGGGAGCTGTTTGCAGTATGAGATTGATGGTTTCCATTAGCAAGATTAAGGGATGCTTTCTACTATGTTGTAATGAAGGCTCTGTAGGGAACTGATAGAGTTGATTTGAATGTATCTGTTTCAACCTGTGTTATTTCTGAGATTCTGAAAATCTTCAATTGTGTTCTCTTTAACCCTGACCTTTCCTCCTTCCTCCTTCCTTCTTCCCTCTCTTCTTTTTCATCTTTTTTTTTTTTTTTTTTTTTTTTAAATACGTTCTGAAGGTCACCCCAAGGTTTGGGCACGCAAGACAAACATTCTTACTAACCTGTATCTCTAGCTGTGGCCATGCTTTTTTAAAAAGCAGAAAATACTTGTGGGCCAGACTCCATTTCAGTTTTTTATGGTATCTTTAAAAGATTATATGCGTCTTTCTTAAGTTAGTGAGAGTCATAATTATAATGATGGTGCCTGTAACTACTACCTTTTGGTAATTTGCGCTAAGTACTGTGCTGGAGCCCTTCCATGTTGTATTTAATTTTTAAGATAATCTATTTGATGTACTCTGACAGAATACCTAACTGAGTTTTGTTTTGTTACTTATGTCTGTATACAGGTATTGTTGATATTTTTAATTACATTTGATTATACTGAATTTTTTTATTGTTTTTTAATTTTTAAGTTTTATTGATTGACTTTACTTTAACATTTGGGTATTTTGTGGGTTTCTTTTTTGGTTTTGTTGTTTTGGGGTTTGTTTGGGTTTTTTTTTTTTGCTTTGACTTTATTAATCTAGTATTTGTGAACTCATAGAACCTTTGCTAATTTGATTGTTAAAGACTGTTTAAAATGTTAAAAGTTTACTTAGGTATCAGATCTATTTACCTAAAAGGTGGCTGGCTGTCCTGTAAGAATTAGGCCTCAGGCTCTATATACTGTCTGATTTTGGAGAGTTTAAATACTGCACAGGACTTGAAAATAAAACTTGCATCAGCAGTTATATAAAACAGCTCATGTCCACTTGAAAGTTGTGGATAAGAGGATCTGTCTTGTGGATAGTCAGTCAAGTTTTGGGGCTTGTACTGTATGTTGATATGTGAGTCCTGTCAGTAATTATGCTGCATGCTGGTTATGCTGGGTGCTCTGTCACAGCAGCTAACATAAAGGTAACATTTATCCCATGGTAGAGAAAAACCCTGTATTTTTTTTCCATCCCTTTCAAGCATATTTCACTGGATATCTGTGTTAACACACTCACAATGCTTTTTAATTTCACAGATTAAGTAATTCATAGTTCTAAGTAGATATGAGGAAATTGTGATTATGAATGAGAATTGTTATCTTGTGATCTTGATAAAAGTGTTCTCAGTTTTTTTACTTAATTGAAGGTGTGTGTGTGTTTGTATGTGTGTGAGTATGTGTGTATGGGGGTATGCATGTGTGTGTAACTGGCTTTGTAAATGACTTTCATACATGAGCCAGTTTGTTCCGCAAGAAATTAGGATGATGCCAACTATTTGCCTGCTTGCTGTATTTTTAAAATGCTTGATATTTCCCATGTATTTAAAAACTATTAGCGGCATCTCTTTTGTTGTGGGATATGCAGAATTTTTCATGTAAGTCAGCCTTCCTCTGAGCCTATATCATACTGTATCTTTTCTTTTACTGCCTATCCCTGTCAATATGTAGCAAATGTAAATTTTGACTAACTTTAATTTTTTGTATGTTTGATGAACTTGTTGAAGTAACCTTATGTCTCACTTTCCAGTCCCATTTTCATTTACCATTTTAGTGTTAGAAAAATCAGCATGTTTGGTGATTAGGAAAGGAAATTATTTGGATATAATTTTTGATATGATAATTCAATTACTAATGAGTTGTCAGGCATACATTTGAGTGCAGATACATTGTTTTCTTGTAAAATAAATAAATTTTAAAATATTAAATGTGATATCTAGGGGGATAGAAAGAAGATTTTTAAAAACCTTTTTCAAAAAACCAGTTCTTCAGGTGCTGGAAATGTTGCAGACCGTGTTTTGGCTCAGCTGTTAACGGAAATGGATGGGATTGAACAACTAAAAAATGTGACAGTTTTGGCAGCTACTAATCGCCCAGATAGAATAGACAAGGTAAGAAAGAAAATGATATGTTGTAAAAACCAAGAAACAGGTTATTGGATTTATGTCTTTTTTTTTTTAGTTTGTTTTTGTTGCATTCCTTTTTTAGTTTTTCATTAAAAAGATGCCAGATGATGTGGAATGGGCTCACTGTTTTGTTACCTACTGCAAATTTACTAATATTTGATATGGACAACAGAAACCTCATGTTGTTACTTAGCAAGCCAGTCTCCCAAGGTTCAGGAAAGTTACAGATGAAGTTTTGACTGTGCATGACCCATTTGTACTGCTATGTAGGACACTTGAACAATCTGGTCCCGGGTTTTATTCTCAGGTAGCTGTAACCAGTGTAGTGCAGTATTGGAGGACATCATTTTCTGAGTGAAGAACTAAGCTAGACTGAACTAGCCAGCTTATTTCTAATTCAGGACATCAGACTCTTTTATTGAGAATTACAAAGAAAAAGGGATAGTATGACTGGGACCAGACCAAAGCTACTCAGGGAACTACTCTGTTAATGGAAGTATTTTGTAACTCTCCATTGTTCCTCTGTCCCCCTCTGCTGCCAGAAACTTCCAGTGTATTTCACTTGAAAATTAAATATTTAAGATTTGCTTTTTTTCTATCTAGTTTAGACTTCTGGATAATTTTATAGCATTTTCATCTATGGTATTTTAAATGTATTTCACACTCGATAGAATTAGGTCACCTACCATAACTTTGTAGAAGTGCTGTCATGACTGTCACTTTCACTACATTAGAATGAAAATAATAATGGATTCTCTTCTCCCAGTATGAACCTTAGATGTAACTTTGTGTTTGTGTGCATACATGTGCTTTTAAAATTGTGACTTTTAAATAATCCTTTTGAAGATAAGAAGGATCCTTGCTGTTAGATGATCACTTTTATTTAGTTAGCATTTGGCTGTGTGGTGAATGTTCTTGGTCAAATGTAGGTAAGAGAACTTTCCCTTTACTGCTGGCTGTGTTTACACAAGCCAACTGAGGTCTGAACTTTTGTAGGACATGGATCATCTCACAGAGTGGTATGAAAGGTAGCACTGAATTTTAACAAGGAGTATAGAATGTGATGATGAGATCCTTGAAGACTGCCTTATTCACATAAAGGTTATAAATCCTAGAACAGATAGGGGTTGCCATGCCTGGGTAGATGGTCCTGGATTCTGTAAGAGAGCAGGCTGAGCAAGACAGAGGGTGCAAGCTAGTAAGTAGCACTTCTCCATGTTTTCTGCATCAGCTCCTGCCTCCAAGTTCCTACCTTGTTTGAGTTTCTGTCCTGACTTTTTAAAATAAAGAACAGTAATTTGGAAGCAAAAGCCTTTTCCTCTCCAAGTTGTTTTGGTCATGGTGTTTCACCATAGCAATAGAAACCTTAATTAACTAGGACATATGTATAACTTGGGTGCTTTTGAGTATATTCCCAGGAGTGAAGAAAGGAAGTCATGTTAATTCTGCTTTTAGTTTTTTGAATCCTGGATGCTGATTTCCAAAGCGGCCTACACTATACTTGGACATTCCCACCAGCAGGATTTAAGTGCCATTTTTTATTTTATTTTATTTTTATTTTTATTTTTTTTTACCTTTGTCCTTTCCAGCATTTGTGGTTTTCTTGATGGTTTTCATTCTGACTGGTGTGAAGTGGAGCCTCAGTTTAGTTTTGATTTGCATTTTTCTCCTTGTTAGGGATAAGATTCTTTTTCTGTACTTACTGGCTTTTTGAAAATTGTCTGTTCCATTCGAATTGGCCACTTATTGATTGATTCAGGAGACAAGTTTTTTTAATTCTTTACCTTAATGAATTTTTTTTTTATTTATTTATTTTTATTTTTTTATTAGATATTTTATTTACACTTCAGATGCCATCCCCTTTCCCCATTCCCCCCCCCTTAGAAAACCCCTATCCCATGCCCCCTTTTCCTTTTTGCATTTATACATTTTTTTAAAATAATGTTAATCATAAGCGTTGTAAGTTTGGAATTGTTCAATCAGAGGTGTAACCCACTGACCAACCTAGATATAACAACTATCTTTGACTGGTGGAGATACATGAATATCTGCCTCCCTGTCTCCCCCCTTTCTCTCTTTCATGACCTACCTTCTCCTATCCTTCTTCTCCTCCTCTTCTTCCTCTCAGTACTCCTCCTACCTTAGCTCCTCCTACACATCACCCTTCCTGTTAAAATGAAACTTTTCTCTCAAAATACAATTAGAGCATAATTATGCCAATTTGTACCAGTGAGGTACAAGATAGTCTTAATACCCAGTCCATCATTTTGTTGACTAACCAGCACCTCTGTCATCTATCCTAACTAAAACATTTAGTTCTGAACCTGGCTTTAGGATGAATGTCAGCTGACAACCATCCACTCAAATCTTTTCTCTTACGGTAAATAGCTATAAGTTTTCAACCCCGTCAGAAATCCAGAATGACTGAGTTAACTATAATTGTGGGAAGCACAAAGCATAGCTTCTAAAACTTAGCCAATTTATAGAGACCTCTGAACACCTGAAAAGCCCCTATACTACCGAACGTTGGAGCATCAAATCTTCAGCCTTCTGGCCCAGAATCATCTGACAGACCTTGGTGATGCAGGATTATTAAGGACTGATTACTCTGTCTAGGCAGATATAATCAGTCGACTGTTCTGCATGTGTGTCCTTTTCTGGACAGTAATTTGTCTGTAGATGGAAAGAGGCAATTCTTGCCTAGTGGCTGTTACCACACAACTGGAGTAACTCCAAGGATGCTCAATTTCTTCTTAGAATCCGCGACAGGAAGCTGTCAGGAGCAGACAGGTCTCTAATCACTATGAACATTAATATATAAATATTTGTAGCATCAGTTCTATGGACTTCTGATGTTTTGAAAACCAACTATCCATGTAAGGTAACCTGGACTGTTTTCCGTTAACTCCTCTCAGCTATTTCTAAGTAAAATATGGAAAACACCCTAACAATAAACTCAAAAATATGAATTTGCTATAGTCCCTTAACTCATAGGTTAACCGTCCCAAATCAGTTAAAAAAGTTAAAAAAGGGCTGGGTCTAGGCATTGTATTCCTAAATGTGTTATACAGGTACAATGCCCATGAGTGTATCAATATCCATCTCATTTTTATATTAATAAGAGGCTCGTGCCAATGAAAACCTTAAATTTGAGATCAAAGTAAATTTTGTACCATTTAAGAAATTATAACTTCATCTTGATTATAATTATACAGATTTCTACCAGTAGGTTATGGCTATGCAGTAAGTCCTAGCTAATGCCCCCTGTTCCAACAAAACCACTACTTGTCCCTAGAAAGACAGACCATTATTAATCACATTAGTCCCCAAGCTCAGGGAATAGGGCGCTGACTCTTCTTTAACTTCTTCAAGCTGATTAAGGGCGTTGAGATTTTAGAGGAGGGGTGGGGGGGAGAGTAAGTTGATAAGCCTCTGATGCTGTGTCTTCACTGAATCCAGATGGAATTCCAGGACATCAGAGGTTTGGTCAGGTCTGCTCAGTATGCTTGATGAGTAGATACACCAAGGCTGTGTATTCTGCAATATACAATTCTTAGAACAAGTTTTAGTATCAAGAAAAAAAAATTTCCCACCCCCAGGGGGCTGACATTTTTTTTTAAAGATGTTGGTTCTGAAGACTTTTTTTTCTCTCGCTTGTTAAAATTGGTTGTAGTATTTACGTTTCAGATTTTATCCCCTTAGCCTACTTCCTCCCACCACCCAGAAACCTATCCCATCCCCCTCCTCATGCTTCTATGAGGCAGTGACCACACCTACCCCCCTCACTATCCCCTCCCCGCCCTCACATCCCCCCCCTACTGTGTGTTCATTCATTCATTTTTCATTCATTTTTTTTTATGGGACAGGGCCATCCTCCCCTACATATACCTCTGGAGTCTTGGGTCCCTCCCTATGTGTTCCCAGGCTGGTGGTTTAGACCCTGGGGGGCTCTGGTTGTTTGGTATTGTTGCTTTCCACCTGGGGTCAATAACAGATTAGGTGGCTGTACATGGGGTGAATACCCAGGTGGAAAGGTCTCCTGATGGCCCCTCCTTCAGTTTCTGTTCCATGTTTTGTTTGCCTATTTGCTCCCTTGAGCATTTTTGTTACTCGTTCTAAGTAGAACTGAGGCATCCCCTCTTGGTCTTCCTTCTTCATGAGCTTCATGTGGTCTGTGGGTTGAGTCTTCGCTAATCCAAGCTTTTGGGCTAACATCCGTGGAGATATGTTTGTGTAACTATCTTCTTTTGGGGTTTTTGGAAGATTACTTTCTTGCTTTTTCTAGGTTGTAGTTTCCCTCCTTGTGTTGGAGTTTTCCACCAATTATTCTTTGAAGTGCTGGATTTGTGTTGAGATACTGTGTAAATTTGGATTTGTCAGGGAATATTTTGGTTTCTCCATCAATAATGATTGACAGTTTTGCTGGGTATAGTAGTCTGGGCTGGCATTTGTATTCTCTTAGGGTCTGTATGATATCAGTCCAGGATCTTCTGGCTTTTATGGTCTCTGGTGAGAAGTCTGGTGTAATTCTTATAGGTCTGCCTTTATATGTTACTTTGCCTTTTTCCCTTACTGCTTTTAGTATTTTTTCTTTGTTTTGTACATTTGATGTTTTGACTATTATGTGGTGGGAAGTATTTCTTTTCTGGTCTAAACTATTTGGAGTTCTGTAAGCTTCTTGTATATTTATGGACATCTCTTTCTTTAGGTTAGGGAAGTTTTCCTCTATAATTTTGTTGAGGATATTTACTGGTCCTTTTAGTTGGGAGTCTTCCCCCTCATCTATACCTATTATCCTTAGGTTTGGCCTTCTCATTGTGTCTTGGATTTCTTGTATACTTTGGGTTAGTAGCTTTTTGTATTTTGCATTTTCTTTGACAGTTGTGTCAATGTTTTCCATGGTATCTTCTGCACATGAGATTCTCTCTTCCATCTCTTGTATTCTGTTGGTGATACTTGTGTCTATGACTCTTGATCTTTTTTTTAGGTTTTCTATCTCCAGGGTATTGTCCCTTTGTGATTTCTTTATTGTTTCTACTTCCATTTTTAGATCCTGCATGGTTCTGTTTCATTCCTTTTCCTGTTTGGTTGCATTTTCTTGAAATTCCTTAAGGGATTTTTGTGTTTCCTCTTTAAGGGTTTCTATCTGTCTACCAGTGCTCTCCCTTAAGTTCTTTAAGAGTGTTATTTATGTCTTTCTTAAAGCCCTCTATCATCATCATGAGAAGTGATTTTAATTCTGATTCCTGCTTTTCTGGTGTGATGGGGTGTTCAGGGCTTGCTCTGATGGGGGAGCTGGGTTCTGATAATGCCATGTAACTCTGGTTTCTGTTGCTTACATTCTTGCTCTTGCCTTTTGCCATCTGATTAACTCTAGTGCTGCCTGTACTTGCTGTCTCTGACTGAAGCCTGTCTTTCTAGTTATCTAGCTTGTGTCTGATCTCCTAGGGGTCCAGATGTCTCTGTGATCTTTTCCAGCTGCACTGATTACAGTGGTACCTCTAGGATGCCTCAGGATATGGTGCCTCCAAGGTAGTAGTCCAGCTAGGTGTCTGCTGTTCTGGGTGCAGTGTCTCCTCTAGAATATCTCAGGATATGTTGTCTGAAGCTCTGAGTTCATTTGTTCCTCTGTATATCTGGATTGAGTGGACCTTCCAGTATGTCTCAGGTGGAATCCGGGGTCCACACAACAGCAGACCTGGCAGAGGTCTGATCTAGGCCTCAGATCTGAGAACTAGTTTCTAAGACACTGTCCAAGTTAGAGCGCCTGGGATCCCTGCCTCCTCTGGGTTCTTGGATGTTGGGGGCAGAGCTGCCACCCAAGATCTGCTCAGTGCTCTGGCCCAGACCAGAAGGAACCAGTGTTCCAGGCCGGGAGTGACTTCCTGGGTCCTTTTGGTTCCCAGTTACTCCCTGTTTAGGGCGGGCCCTGCTGTCTGCTTACCTAGGATACTGCCTGAGTTCGAGTGCCTGGGATCCCTGCTTCCTCTGGGTTCTTGGATGTTGGGGGCAGAGCTGCCACCCAAGATCTGCCCAGTGCTCTGGCCCAGACCGGAAGGAACCAGTGTTCCAGCAATGAATTTTACTCCTCTCTGATTTATAGTTGGCAAAGATTTTCTCTCACTCTGTAGCCTTGCTTATCATTCAGATGATTATTTTTTATGTAGAAGCTTTTTAATTTGTTTAATTCTGTTTGCTTATTTTTATTGTTAGTTCCTAAGTTGTTTATATCCTTTCACAAAATAATTACATATTATGTCTCAAACAGTGCCCTCCCCATCCTTGTAGTTTCAAAACATCAGGTCTTTAGTCTTGATTTCATTTTTTTATTTAATATTTTGAAATTATAGTATAACTACATCATTTCTCCCTCCCTTTTTCTTCCAAACCCTCCTATATACCCATTGTTAAACTATTTTGTTAGTTTTGTTGTCGCATACATTTATGTATATGCATACACATGTCTATTCCTAAATATAATCTGCTTAGTCTGCTTGATACTACTATATATCTTTGGTGCTGACCATTTGATACTGGATAATCAATTGGTGTACTCTTTCCTGAAGAAGAGTTTCTCCCACTCTGAGCATTCCTTAGTTGCTTATAGTTCTTATGTCTTGATTCATTTTATAATTTTATTCTGGATGATATGAGAAATGGGAATCTAGTGTTACTGTTCTATATTTGGATATTTTCAGATTTACCAGCACTATTTATTGACAAGGCTGCTTTTCTCCAATAAATGGTTTGGGTACCTTCTTCAAGTTCATGTGACTGTAGCCGTATAACTTTTCTTGGGGGTTCTTTACTATCTTCTTTTGGTCTGTTGGTCTGTTTTTCTTCCAGTACCACATTGTTTTTGTCTAAGGTATAATGTGAAGCTAAGTATTCTGATTCTAATCCCTTAGCAATTCCTCTTTCAGATGAAGATTACTTTGACTACTTGGAGTATTTTGTGCTTTTAGGTAGATTTTGCTTTACTTTTCAGGTTTTGTAAAGAATCTCATTGGAATTTTGAAAGGGATTACTAAATTGGATCTGTAGATAACTATATAATAATTTCAGTAAAACAGCAATTTTCAAAATATTAATTTAGATGCTCTAAGTGTGTGAGATCTTTCCATCTTCCAGTGTTTAGTTTTGATAAGACATTATTTGGAAGGTTCCTATTTCACTGTCCCAGATAACACAGAGCTCACTGTGTAAGTGTATAACCTAAGCTGGCTTCAGATGTTCTGCTTCAGTATTCCAAGTGATAAAAATACAGGTGTTAAATGTTTCATTTTCTTCTTTAAGCCTTTTACTATACTTCTGGATTTAGCCCTTCCCAAACCTTGGTTACTTTAGGTACGTTTCTAGAAAATGTACAGTATCACCACAGGGTCTTAACATAGTCAACAGCAAAATTCAGGTACCATATGACCAAGATGGCCAGGATCAGAACAGTTGCTGCAGAATGTAGTAGAATAGCTTAAAATTGACAAGAGACACTAATGGTGAGACAATTGGGGAGACAATGCAGTGAATTTAGCTTCCGCATTTATAAAAATTATTCAGCCTATCCATTTCCTATCATTTGAAAATGTGTTAGACAACCTGTTATGTCATTAATGTCTGCAGTTTTAATTTTTTTTTTTTTTACAGAAACAGTTAATTATAAAGCATTCTAAATACTTCCCCAAAAGGTACCATATAGCTAAACTTGTGCTTTTAGTTTCATTGTAGTTATGAGTTAGTTGGTTTTGTTTTCCTTTTGGATACTACCTTCCTATCTTTCCTCATTATTACAAGTTTCTTTTTGAACACATGGTAAAGAAAGCAGATAGTATTTAGGGGTGGAAGTGTGACGTTTTCTTTTTAACTATGAGATTATCAAAAAAGGGGGGTAAAGCAATAAATTATGCTTAAGATGGTGGTTGTGGGGGAAAAATCTTGCTCAACAATAGAACACTTTGACTTTTTTTATATATAAAAATTATTACAAGGAGGACTTGTAAATCTATGTATTTTCTCCTTTCATAGTTGTCTGTTGAGCTTATAGTATTTAGATTCTATTTAATATGCTTTCCTGAAAGTTACAGATATAAAAACAGTTTTTATATAGATTAAAAATATCTAGTTCTATGATTGTTTAAAGTTGAGTCACGTTTAACTTGAATAAAACTCCTTCCTTTTTATTGAATATACTCGTAGATTCCTGGAGTTTGAAACTAATGTTGGGATTACCCAAGAACAAAAGTCTTATATGAATATTTTAGAAGCATTAGTACAATTAGTTTGGAAATGTTTTAAAACTTCATACAATGTTAATAGTAATGAAGTTCCATTTTTCTGTGTGGTACTCACTATGTGTGTATGGAACATTTGAAAAAGTATTGGTGAGCTATAATAAAACAAAGTTTCTTTCAGTATGTACAGTCTAATTAGAATATCTAGACATTTTAATGCATTGTATACATAAAGTATGAGTGATGCAGACTTTGCAGTATTTTATTGATACTTGTATTTGTACAGATTCAGAATAGTAAAGTTTTGGTCTGGTTCTTTGCTATCACTCTGTTCCTGACATTGGCATTGCAGTTACTCTTCTCTGACACAAGATGGTGATGCTCACCTGAAATACTTCAAGTGCAGGTTCCACTTCTCAAAGCAGGGTGTTAAGGAAATGAGTGGAAGTGGCTCTGCTTTCTGAAATAACAGTTGATAACCTCTGTGTTGGTGTATGCATTGTGTAATTTATGTAACAGATTTAGATTTATGTGAGTTAGAGATACATAAGATGAGAGCTTTAGGAAAGGGGAAAGTTAAACAATGAAGTGATTGTTTAATCACATTAGGCTAAATAAAATAATACAGATACAAAAGGCAGTAACATATACTTATTAATTCTATTTATTTGACATTCTGAAAAGGCAGGACTTTGATGTCAGAAATTAGATTGGAGCAGCTGGACTGCAGAGATAGATGGCTCAGCAGTAATTCTGATGCCCTCTTCTGATGTGGTACACATACATGCATGCAGACAAAACACTCACGTATATAAAGTAAAAATAAGTAAAGCTTTAAAAAATATTAAAACAGATCGAAGTGTTAGAGAATTTGCTGCAAAGCGGCATACTAGACCTTTCTGAGATCATATAAATGTCTTTTGACTTGGATTTGAGTTGATTACCCATCCAGGTGTATGTGTTAACATCTTTGGACTTTGCACGAGAATGTTTAGGTTTTCTAATACTACAGATTATATCATAGAGACTTGATGTGACAAGAAGGGAAAAAGGGGGGGGGGGATAACGTCTCAGAAAAGAAAGGGAGGGGGAAGGAGAGTGGTACTGAATGGGGGGTAGAAAGGACAGAGATTAGGATGTAATAATAAATATATAAAACTATGTCAGTAAATTTGATCAGTAAAATAGTCTTAAAAACATTTTAAATTGAAACAATTAAAGAAAATTTTAGCAAGTCAGGTGGAGGTAAGACTTTGTACTCCTCAGTTTCTCTTCAAACCTTTGATTATCTTTGACAACACATTTTCCCAGACCTCACATCACCTCTGTCTTAATGAGTTCAAATCTACATCCATAAGGAGGGCACTCTCTTTCCAGCTGTATTAGCTGGTGTTCAGCTCTTCCGTAGCCAGATTCTTAGAAAACTGTCCACTGTTGATATATTGTGCTAGAGCTAGGGATTTTAGCAATCCTTCAGTAACTTTAATCAGCTCATTCAGTTTTGCTTTAGTTGTATTCTTTTATGTTGTATGGTGTAATTCAGTGTAATCTAAATTATCTCCCTATTCTTTCTCACACTACCTTACAAGGCCATCATCACATAGTTTTATAGAACAGGAAGGACAGGTAAGTCAGAATGACTGAGTAACCTTCTATGACTAAGCAGTCTGTAATCAATAGTAAAATGTGTGATCTAAAGTTACACAGTGAATGAATGACTTGATAGCAGGCTTACTCAGAATTGTGATTTGTTCTTTATAAAAGAAAATACAAGGGCTGGAGAGATGGCTCAGTGGTAAGAGTGCTGGCTGCTCTTCAGAGAATCAGGGTTCAGTTCTCTGCACCCACATAGCAGCTCACAGTTATTTGTAATGCCAGTTCCAGGGGATCTGACACTCACACACAGATATGAATGTAGGCAAAATGTGGATGTACATGAAATGAAATTAAATCAATTATTTTAAAACAAACAAACACAATAAGCCAGTTTTAAGGTTGCCTTTTAGATATCTGTTCTCATTCTGCCCCCTTTACTTTGTGTGTTAAAGTGTGGGAAAATATTTATGGTAGTACATAAAAACAGGTTAGTGTATTTTATATAATTAGAAATGTGAACACAGTAGAAAGCACTGAGCAAGGTGAACAAGATACTTTCTAGTAAATTTAGTGGATTTAAAAAAAAATTCCCTCAATTTTATATTTGAGGAGTTAACACTCCTTTTGCTTCCTCTTTAATGAAATTTCTGCCCATTTTTCAGACGTTGGCAGAGGCCTGACAGTGAGCATAATAACTTTATGAGGCTTATTCTTAACTTCTGTAAAATGTCTTAACTGATTACATATTTAATGTTTGTATTTCTTTTAGCTATCCATATATTTAATTCATAATGGTATTTTTGATAGTCACATTATATTAATTGATGATCTGAGTACAGTTTGGGGCAAAGGAGAAAAGATGAGGTATAGGGAAGGCAAAGGAAGCATGAAGTTGGGTGTGGTGGCTGTTCTTTATTTCTGTGACTATATATTTGATAATTAAAATAGAGTAAGCATTTGTGGCTTACAAATAGTTGATATATTTTCTTTATGCTCCTGGGAAATTTTAATAGAAGACACTGAGCTAGGTATAAAACTTTGTAGATACTGGGACACCTCTATACTTGATACCTGTGTTTGTGTCATTTGGGAGTCCAGACACACACGCATTTGTATGCCGTTGTATCTGTTTTTTTTCATGTATTATGACAACAATGAACAGTTACTGTATAGACTGTACAGCTAAAGTAATAGTCTCTAGCCACTCAGAGGGAAAGAAAGTCCCCAAAACAAAGAAAGTGAAGCTCTGTGGACCATAACAATATAAGCTTTGACTGTTATTATATTATCTACCAAATACCTGCTTAGTACCAGTATGTGCCATGCAGTAAATGAGGTGATATAAAAGGGAGTCCAGGCATACTCTACAAAAATGTTCAACTTTTTTGCCAGTTACAATACAGCTTACAGAAAGCTAATACTTAGGAAAGATTTAGGGCATGCTCACATAGCAATACTCCCTAGGAAAAGAGCCCAACAGTTGCCTGGCATCGTGTAGATCCTGCAACCCATTTTCTCTCTTATGTTCTCCTGGCTTATATATTTGCCTTTAAATTGTATTCGGACATGTTTTTCTTACATTACTGGTTATCATACAGGATATCTGACTCTACTTGCATGGATTGTTATCTGTTGTATTCATTGATATGTCTAGTCCCTGAATCACATAGCACTAGTTAGTATGAGAGAGACCTGCCTTACATGTTCTTAGCTTATTTCTGCACTTTCATATATCAGCTATAATTTTAATGAACTAAATTGTATCAGTCTTTAAATTTTGTTATATGTATTTTACTGAAAAAAAAATAGTGAAGGGGGTTCCAGTTTGGTTTGTTTTTGACATGGGCCGTTGCTCTGTAACCCAGGCTGTCTTAAAAACTTACTGTCTTCCTCTTAAAAGTGTGTGTTACCACAAAAGATTTGAACTTTTAAAAATAGTTCATATTGTTTATGTATCACATTTAAGTCTTATGTGTCTTAGTTATCTCCATTTCAAATTCAGTTTTCCCTTCCAACAGAGACTAATGATAAGGAATCATTTTATCCGAATGGTAGGCTAAAAGTATGCAGTATTAGAGTAAAACTTTAAATACAAAACAGTATATTGTCTGTTTTTTATAGCCTGAATATTAACGTCATTATTATATATTTATGCAGTTTTAAAAGACCATCCTCTAAAAACTACAGAGCACAGACATTTTCAATTTATTGACTAATGCTTTGAGTTGACATAACCCCAGAGTAAAAATTAACCCCTGATTGATTTTAACTTAGGCACAGAAGCCAAAGTGATCATATTATCATTTACTCAAGAACTTTTGAATAGTGGATCAAGGTAGCCTAGGGCTAACAGTATAGTTCTATCTGAGAGTTTGGATGGATCATAACTCCCACCCATTTGGAGCCAAATTTGAGAGGAGTATATTTTGTCATTAACTTTAGAGATAAGAATAAAAACATTGAAGATATACAGTAATAGGTACATTACAATTTAACAATATTTTGAGGACACTTTTTAAAAAGTTTTAATTTTTACTGTGTAGTAATATACATATCAAATCTTAAAATACTTGGTAAATCAGAATTCATTAGAACTAGCTTTAACTTTAGTGAATATCTGAGCTATTCAAGAAGCTAGGCATCTGTGTATGCAAGGGGATACAATAAAGAAACTGTTGAAATGGCCTGTCCTATGGTGTGGTTAAGGGGAAGGTGAATAAGAGAAAGAATATTCAGAGGCTTATGAAGCCATCAAATCACTTTGAATAATTCTCAGATATTAGCTGTTAAATGATATTACTACCATATACATTTTGTTAGCATGAAATGTTTAAACCTTTTTTGTTTTCTTATGGATTTTAATGAAACCAATAATTAGGAAGAATTCTTTTGAAAGATAGTCTCATAATGTTATCTTATTTCTTTTGTAATTGTAGAAATTTTGTATCAGCAGGGGGCAGTCAAACCAAATTTTATTGTGCTGGCTTATGAAACATTAACTTTTTATTTCTGTAAGTTGTTCTATGTAGGACATGAACTGCATTTTATAAGGCATTTATAAGCAAAATCCAAAGCTCCTTTTTGGTAAGTCTGTTGGAATTTAATAAATATGTTTAGTTGTAAAAGGTAGTTCCTTTTTTCCCCCTTAAATTAAAAAATGGAAATTGCCACATAAAGCCCATTTGTTGAATTTTGACATTTTGTTTGTTTGTTTTGATAGGTGACCACTTTACATAGAAAACTTTTGTAGCTTAGTAGTTTTTCTTTTATTAAAGTGATTATAGAATTTCTTTATTTTGTCCTGTGAATTTGGGGATAGTTTTTTAGAGGCTGTGGCATATATAATGTCTGTAAAATAGAGTTGATTCTTTGGTAATATTTTTTTTCTTCCAGAGCTGGCAATTGTTGTCTACTAGTGTTAACAGATAACCTTCCTCAGTGTTAGCCTGGGAACTTCTGAAGGAAAGTCACCATTTATTCTAAACTGTATTTATCATATACTGGAGGCGGTATCACTCTATATCCTGTTTTGTGTCTACAATAAGAAGATTCAGGAAAACTGTCTTTGTGTAAACACTTGAGTGGCTCGCAGACAAGTACAGTCCTGTCTGCTGGTGGGCAGGAAAGAGTGGTGTCCTGGAATGTTGCTGAGAAGGAAATCTTTTGTGTTCCACAAATGATATCTTTAAACCTTTTAAGAATATCATATTGAAACAATAGCTCTGTGCTTGTGTTTCCTTCTGTTTATTAGTTGTGTATGCACTCAGTTCAGAAATGCATTTAATATAGGAGAAAAACATTGTGTTTGAAAACACATCTCCCTGGTAGTTTTCTGTTAATTGTTGGTAGAAATGTCAGGGTAAACTTTAAAATTGTATTAGTAGTAATCACCCTTTTTTGTTTTCTTAGTGTAAAAATTTTTGATAAATCTGCAGATTTAAAGGATACAGCATCTACCAACTCACATTGAGAACTTGCACTGAAGAAATAACTTGGGGAAAGTGGTTTTTAACACACAGATTATATTTTTTTTACAAGTTAGACATGATGGGGCTTTGTTTTGTTATGAAAATCAGTTGTGTAAGCTTAACCTTAAATGTCTAATTAATGGCTTTTATGAGTTTAATTATGATAGTTAATAATTCACTTTAGAATTATATTCAAGTTTCTGTTTAATGACTGAAAAATGGTTATGGCTAGACTTTTTAAGCAATTAAAAAAAACCCAAACATCATAAACTTGAAGAATTATGTCCAGTTTCCTGTGTTCATGGTTTCTTTTCTTCTTCTTTATGAACTCTCATTGCTAAATACCTCATTATTTAGTAATGATTCTCTACTTCAACCCTTCCTCTAAAACCTACCAAAGTGTACCAGGCTTGGTGAGGATGCAATACATGGCTGAGGCAGGAAGGATCCTGTCTTAGAAATAGAAAAATAAAACTACAGAGGAATAGAGAGTGATCAGTAATAATGTCTAAAACAAGATTTTAAATGCTTGTTAATAATTTTAGAAAGTTATTACATAATTACCATTAGATAATTTTATTGATGTATATCATACCTTACACCCTTTTATTTGCATTAAATACATTGAACATTATTCTTCATAATTATTATGCCTATCTTTTTAAACCTATTAAAAAGAATACTGAATGTTAGGTTTACAGAATTTTTTATTAGGTCTTTGAAATCAAGAGTAGAGAATGTAGGGCTGCTTACATACATGGTGATGTGATGTGTTAGTCTCTTGAGACTGTGTTGAGTTTTTATCCTTTTCCTTTGTGGCCCTTGCCCATGAACTTTACTGGAAGATCTCTTTTTAGTTATAAGTAAAGGCTGTAATGCAAGTATATAGAAATACAGTGTCTTTTTTGAATGCTATTTTTACCATTGAAGTATCGCATATTCAACTTCAGTTTTTTAAGTGGTGCATTTATATGTTGCATATCTTTTTATTTATCCAATCTTAAACTTTATGAGTTAGATACTATTATAATACCTGATCCTACAAAGAGCAACATATACACTTAAAAATCTGACCAAAGGTCACAGAGCTGAGAACTAAATTTTTGTGTTGACAAATATAATATAGTTAGTGAGGCAACCCTGTGATTACAGTGTACACTGATTTACTTACTCCAAAAGAGTTTCTTTATGCCACTACCCTTTTTCTTTACATTTGTGGTAACTCGTGGTCCAGTCCATTCCATTTGTTTTTTTTTATAATATCACAGAGATGCATTTGTGCAGTATACAGTCTCTTGAGAATGGCTTCTTTCACGTCATGAACTTTGGCTGTCTCTGTTGCTGTACATCTAAGTTCAGTTTTTAGAAAGTACAACTCTGGTCGATTTATCTGTACACTTGTTCACAAGCATTTTAAACTGCTTTTTATGAACTGTTTTGCTATGAAGGATAATGTTGTAAATGTTTATGGCAGGATTTTGTGTAAACGTGCAGTTTTTATCTCTAGGGTAATACTAAGGAATTCAGATCACAGAAGAATTAACTGTACTTGACTTTGTAAGAAATTACAACATTGCTTTCTGAATTACCTGATTTTGATGTGTTCTTATGATCAATAGGAGAGAGTTTCTGATGTTCTTACACTTGCTAACACTTGTATATTGTCAGTTTGGATTTTTTGTGTGGATGATTGTCTGGTTTTTTTTGTTGTTGTTCTCTATTCTTTAACAATTTGCTATTTTTACTGTTGCTTTATATGTGTCCTCCAACTTTGGTCTTATTTTTAATACATTATTCACTGGAAAATATTATATTTCCTTTATTATTATTCACATCCACTTGCTCGTACATATAAATATTTAGTATCAGAATGTTGATATCTCTGAACGATTTAGCTGGTGCTTTGAGGTTATTGGTTTTTATTTAAATCAGTTTTAGGAAAATTTTCAATATAACAAAAATCTTGTCACGAACATTTCTTGCTTATTGTTTTTTTTTTTTTTTATTTAGAGATTTACAGTTCTTAATGTAAAAGAAACCCTACACCTACTTAAGTTTATACTCTAGTAGTCATTTCTCATGGGATTTTAACAGTATCCTAGATTTCCATTCCAGTTATTATCATTATGTCATGTTACAATCAATTTATATTTGTTGGCCACCTTTTTACATGTACTGGTTCAGGGAGTTACTTTGTAGGTATCTTAGGATTCAAGTCATCTGTGAATGAGATTGCTATGTTGTTTTGAGATTTGGGGGATTATTGGGTTTTGTTTTGTTTATGTAATCTATATATCTTTTATTCTTTGCGCTTCTTTGCACTGGGTAGGATATCTAGCCAGATGCTTAACAAAAGTTGAATGTGGACATCTCTGTTTCTCTCCTGATCTTAAGGAGTTACTTAAGATGCACTCAGAGGTTAACTATTAACTCTGATGGTTGCTTGGGCTTTGTATATTAGCCATTTAATAAGTTAAATGCCCCTAGTTTGCTGAGTTTTTAGTCATAGGAGAATTTTGAATTTTATTAAGTACAGTTCTATAAGCATCAGGTGATTATTGAATTTTTTTCCTCTGAAGTCATTAAAATCCTAGAGAGTATTGATTTATGTTAAAATCTTAAATTATTCTGGAATTCTTAGAACAAATTTTACCTAGCTGTTTTATGTGCATAAATATGTACTAAGATTTTTGTGCAGTTCTTAGTGAATTTTTTTTGTATAAGTGTCTTTTTGTGTTTTTTGTGGTTTTCCCTCAGAGTAGTGGTTGCTTAGTAAAGTGAGATGAGATTCCGTTTCCTCTGTAGGTTTATGCCTTTAGTGAATAATAGACTATTATAGCTATCTTTCTTTTATAAAATAAATTGTATTAAATAGTGTCTTTCAGGAAATGTTAGCCATTTCACTTAACTTCTAAAAAACGTATACCCAGAGTTGTCTGTCATCAGCTTCTATTATTTAAGGGTCTATTATGTTGTCTCTCCTTTCTCATATTAAAGTTTGTTTCTCTTTTCTGTTGTGTCAGTTTTATTAGACCATTCTCTCAAGTTTCTTCTGTCATGGATTTCTCTTATTGATCCTTTCAACACTGTGCTGTGGCTTCACTGATTTTTCTCTATTGCTTTGTTACATTTAATTTTTTATCTTATTACTTCCTTTTTTATATTTTGTTTTTATTCTCATTTTTGTGGCTGACACTTTGATTATTAACTTGAAACTTTACAAATGCTATAGATTTCTTCCCAGAAACTACTGCTCTTATGTTTTACAAACCTTTAGGTTTTTTTTTTTTTTTTTTTTTTTTTTAGTCAGTTCAAAGTATTTAGAAATATGTTGCTTAATTTTTAAATATTTGGAATTCTTCATATACCTTATTCATTTTGGATATTAGTTTGTTATGATCAGAGAGTAATTACTTTTTTAAAATTTTTTAAATTATTTTGGCTTTTTAAAATTATTTTTTTTATTAATCTAAGATATGGACCTCTCATTCAATGTTTCCTCTGTCCTTTGAAAGAGCTTCTGTTGTTTGTGGTTCCCTACCGAAGTCATTTTTTTCCCCACTACTTTCTGAGAGAAAACTGTAAAATGTGATTCTGGATTTATCTATTTTCTTCTTTCATTTTCATGAGTGTTGGTTCACCTGCATTGATGCTTCCTTCTTAAGTTCCTACACATTCTTAACGTATTACATCTTCTGGACCCTGTATTCTAATTCTCCAATTGTTAATAGAGTCACCCATGTTTTCTTTATTTTTTTGTATCACTTCTCAATACTTTTGTATAGTTGTGTGTTGTTTATGTTCTTTAGCAGATCTCTTAATTTATCTCAGTTGACTTTTAATACATGACATTTAATGACATCTTGTATCTTCTACAATCTAGTAATTGCAGTTTTATTTTCTTTTGAATGACTGGAATAATTTCATCTTCCTCCCATTTTAATTTTTCAATTATTCTTTTTGTCCTCTGTGTGTCTGTGTGTGTCTGTGTGTGTTAGTTTTAACAATTTTGTTTATGGTTGAGTTTTCAGGATCTACTTTGAGTTAGGAATCTTCTCTTTTGAAATAAAGCATAGAAACCTTTCAATCAACTAGGTCAAAAGAAGAGGAAGATAACCAGGTGTGTTCTATGTACTGTGTTCTTCAGCCTCCTGCTCTGGCTTTCACTAGGAGCTGCCATTTGTGTGTTTTTATTTCAGTCTGTAGTATAGAACTACATGGAAAATAACTTTAGACTCATGTCTTCCTTCTCAAGATTTGTTTTTTAATTCAGTGAGAGATCACAGTTATAGATGGGAAACTCAGGGACAAAGGTTTTGTCGCTCAGTTCATGAACCAAAAATATGTAAGATAAAGAATTTGTATTCTGTCTTCGGGATGTAACACATTTGAGGAAATCCTTTTTGTCAACTGCCCTTATGTTCTCTGCTTTCCAGATTGACTCTGATGTTGGCTTCCATTGTTGGAAATGTTAATACTACGTGATCTTGTGGATTTTGTTGTTAGAATTCTGGTTTTCTTTTTTTTCATGTGGAGCTCCACAATAGAAAAGAATGTAAATGATCCTTTAAATGATTGCTATATGATTATGACGTAGTCTGTCCTGTCATAACTTCTTTAGAGGATGATTAGGGGTTGAGGGACCCTATTTTTCCTATATTGCAGTGTTACCATACACTTTATAAATAACCAGTCTTCATTTTTGGTGACCATTTATTCACATGGTCCTAAAGAACAAGTAATTTTTTTTTTCTTTTAGATTGCATCTTAGTGTAAATCCCCTAATGTGTAAACGGCCAGGGCTAATTATGAACAATATTGCATTCTACAGCACAGCATAACCTAGTTTTCTTTTTCTTATATAGATAACCTACACTAGAAATGGGGTTTTAGTCATTAGAAGCTAGATTATAATTTTAATTTGGCTCTTTGTGAGAAGAGGATTTCTGTCTATAAAAATAGCTCCTTGGCAAGTGTTTAAGAATGTAAGGGAAAAGCTTGTATAAATCAAAGTGCATCCTTGAACTTTTATTGGTTCTCTCTCCTTGATTCATGGATAAATACCCAATTTTACAGGTGTTTAAATTTTAAATTGTACTTTCAGTTATCTTAAGTTTCACTTTCAGTTGCGCTATTGAATATGTTCCTCTTAGTGTTAGTGTGCATCAGCTGTTTCACAGCAATCATTGTAATAAATTATCATAAATACTCCTTTGAGACGTGTTAGCACCTTTTTCTTTCACAGTGTGATGGTTAATGCCAAGCTGCTCAGACTGACATCTGGAATTCCATGTGTTTGGTGTTTACATGGTCTATACTCATATCGGAAATCCAGTTTCATTTGAACTTTTCTATTTGGAGAAAGTACTTCAGTGGAATATTTCTTCTGATCACCTTAACTTTATAAGTAACTTTTTAATTAATCTGTGTTGACACAAGTCTGTTTTGAGTTGACTATTCTGGAAAGTAGCTAGAAATAAAGACTGAAAATTGAAAAAGCCCCATTCATTGTTTACTCCACCCCACTCTGTGTGTGTGTGTGTGTGTGTGTGTGTGTGTGTGTGTGTGTTTTTTTTTTTTTTTTTTTTTTTTATTCTAACTCTTGGTAGCTCCATACTGACCTAGCAACAAGATGGTTCTCTTCCTCTCCCATTCCTGCGTTTTCCTTTGTCATATGATTTGTTTTATATTCATATATTTACTATACAATCTATAATGTGTACTAATTGAAATTCCATCTATAGCTTTTGTCTATTCGAATTGTTTGTCGGCATCTCTTTTATAGCACTGTGTTTTACGTTCATGTGCCATTATAGGTAGGTTATCGGAACTGTCTGATTTAACATGGATTTGAGGCTCTGAACTCCTACCCTCATGCTTCCTTAGTAAATTGTGTGGCCATCGATTCATCTCCCAACTCCTGCTTTTTCATTTTAGTAGAGCCTGACTGTCCATCATTATCCACCTGTGTGTTGGCCCCATTTTGGTGGTTTTAGTAGGTTTGACTCCCATAGACTCATGTGTTTGAATGCTTGGCCCATGCCTTATAGAATTGAAGTAGAGAGAGGGAGGGAGGGGGAAGGGGAGAAGAGAGGAGAGGCAGGAATCTCCTTTACTTTCTACCATCAATTTTTATTGTATGAAATGAACTAGTTTCTATATTTTTTAAGTTCTTCTCACATTACCTTTATTTTTCTCAATATAAAGTGTTATATTCTAGAACTCTTGCTTTTTGAAAAAGTTCCATATCAAAAACTAATTAAAACTGCTGGAACATTCATTGAGTTAGGTAGATTAATGCAAAATAAAGAACAGTAAGCAAATCACCTATTAGCAAGAAACTATTAGCCGGTACAGCCTTGCTGGAATAGGTGTGCCCTTGTTGGAGGTAATGTGTCTCTGTGAGGATGGGCTTTGAGACCCATCTTCTACCTGCCTTGTGATCAAGACATAGCACCCTGTCTGCCAGCCATGCTTCCTGCCTTGATGATAATGGACTGAAACTCTGAAACTGTAAGCCAGCCCCAGTTAAATGTTGTCTTTGGTAAGAGTTGTCTTGGTCATGGTGTCTCTCTTCATAGCAGTAGAAACCCTAAGACACTCATCTTGGCAACTTCCTGTAGCACCTTGGAACTAGCACATCTTCATGACCTCTGTCCAGTGCATAGTAGTCAATGTTGTTTTAGAAGTTGTCCTGAAAATTAGAAGTTTTAGGTCCTACAATGTCCTGCTGTGCAGCTATGCTGTCATTTTGCCTCATTTTTTTTTAACCATTTGATCACAATACTAGACCACAATGATTAAGAAGAGGATCAGAAACATCCTTTGATCAAAGAGTGGTAAAAACCACAAGTGTTAGGATGGCTCCCTGTGTTGTCATTATATTGTTATATTCTTGTAGAGGACTCTCTATCTGGTTTACTTGTAATAGGAGCCTGTTTTGAATGTGCCCTGCCTATGGCAGTTTTTAAGGAATACTTGATAGAAGAACATTTTAATTCTGAGAGTGTGATGAGGAGGTAAAGAGAAAGAGTGAATGGGCTTGTGTACAGTTTGGATCATGCAAGAATCTTTTGTCAGTCTTGGCGTTAAAGCAAGCCAACCTAAGGGATGTGAGAGTAGGGAGGTTTCAGCTACTTTATCCCAATGTTTTCTAGAGTGTGAATGCCTTATAGAATTGAAGTGAAGCTTTTTAAAAAGTGTGTGTGTGTGTGTGTGTGTGTGTCAGAGAAAAGGAAAGAAGGAAGGAAGGAAGGAAAAGAAAGAAATAGAAAAGAAGGCAGGAATCTCCTTTACTTTCTACCATCAATTTTATTGTATGAAATGAACTAGTTTCTAGATTTTTAAAATTCTTTCCCCATTACCTTTATTTTTCTGAATATAAAGTTATATTCTAGAACTCTTGCTTTTTAAAAAAAATTCCATGTCAAAAACTAATTGGAACTGAAACATTCATTAAGTTAGTAGTAGATTAGACAATGCAAAATAAAGAACAATAAGCAAATCACCTATTAGCAAGATACTTGTTTGTGGTGAAGCACCCAGAAAATAGGCAAACAGCAATAATAAAAACAGGAAACCTCTCTTTCAAAATGCAAACAAGAAAAGCCCCAGAGCATTCGTGATACTTGGGACAGAATTGATGATTCAACAAGGATGACATTGTATTTCTCACACTGGAATGGGAATAAGATCAGAGAACAAACTTAAGTTTAAATAGAAATAGCAATGTAGTATATAGCTCAGAGAATATGCAAAATAAACAAGCACAAAGAAAAAAACTGCCATGCCAGGAACCTGCTCTTAAAAGCAGTTACCATTTGTCTTTATCATGATGGGAGCTGTGCTCCCAGACCTTTCTCTCTGAAACAATAAACAAATAAATCCTTCATATTTTAAAGTGGGTGGTGTTTGGTGGTGGTGGTGGTATCATTTGTCACAGTGACACCTTAGGATGCCATGTATATGTATGTTGCCTATGTTAGTTGATGTCTATGCTTCATCCTTGGTTGGTGTGGTTGTGAAAGGCTGTTGATATCTATGGTCAGTACTGCCATTGGAGACCATGTCTGTGATCAGTTCTGCCACAGGAGATTATGTCAATGTCTGTGGTCTCTGATGCCACTGGAATACATGTTGATGTCTGTGATCCATCTTGTGGCCAGGAGCCATGTTGATATCCAAGATCTGGGCCACCAGAGGCCCTGAGGATCCCTGGTCCATGCTTCTACTTGAGACCATGCTGTGGTCCATCTTCTGTGGTACATCCGGAGGCTGAGTGAATGCGTGTGATCCATACTGGGACTGTGCTGATTTCCATGGTCTATACAGCTACAGCTGGTTGTTACTGGCAGGAAAGCACCTATTGTATTGGTATCAATGACTATAGACTCATAATTCAGATTTAGAGACATTGAAGGCTTCTACAATAACTTCTCCCCTCTCCTCCAAAGAAACGAAATAGTCTAACCAGAAAAGTTATTAAGAAGAGTTCTTAAAAATTGTCGTAAAGATACTTTACGGTTGTTGACTTCTGGAGGGTACCAGGGCACACAACTCAGTTATCTTTTAAGAGTCTGAGCACTGGGGCAACACAAACTGTACATGGTATATTTAGAGATGGGAGCACAAAGGTAAGAGGTTGGACCTGGGAGGAATGGGAATTGAGTGTGATCAGGAAGCATTGTATGAAATTCCCAAATAATCAATAAAAATGTGTTGTGACAAAAGAAGAAGCAAAAGAGCACTTAGAACCAGAGAAATGATGTCATTGTGATTAAACCTGCCCATGTAGTCCTTAGGCCTTTGGAATTGCTTTGCAGGAGGAACTTGAAAGGTTTTGTAGCTACAAGGTGCTTCTGAGTTTAAAGGGAGTTTTGGTGGGACCTCAGAAGACCAGAATACCAGTAGATATCTGTACAAGCAGAAAGACTGCATTTGTGACCTTTAAGAAAGAAACAGTGACTCTTAAAAGGGTTGAATCCGAAGTTATTCCTGTTTGATTCTGGCAAGGAATTGGTCTTGTTTTGAGTTGTGAAACCTTGTGGGAGCCTTTCAAAGGTGTGACAGTTGGATTTGCTGGAGGAACTTTGACATGAGCATAGCATTTAGTCTGTGACATGGTTATTGTGGTTTCGGATTACAGTGGAAATGAGGAAGAAAAAAGCTGAATATGGATAAAGCAAAATACAGAACATGGTGTTTGACATGGACATTTGCTGTTGTTAAACAGAGTAAAAAGTTTGAATCAATTCAAGCAGAAACCTCAGGAAGGAAAGTTGGGAGGAGGTATAGCTAAGCAAGCATTTTGACAGCCTAAATATTTCACCCCAGGTTTTTTTTTTTTTTTTTTTTTTTTTTTTCTCCACTGGTCTTCTCTACCTGTATTCCTTCTTAGGAATAGGCCCACTTGATGTATGTAATAACTAATCTGTGTTTTTTCTGTTAAATAGAGCAGAGGCTTTTCAGTAGACTTATTGGATCCCAGGAGAAGGAGGGAAGGGTTTTCTTTTCTGAACTTAACTGTGCAATATTCTGTTGCTGGCTATACTTTTCAGTGCCCATAGTTTTAAAAGGACATGATGTTAAAAGGGCAAAGGCAATAAAAAGGTGAAGAACTCCTGTGAAAGAATTTTCTGAAGGAAAAAAAAAAGAATAAAGCACCTTTTACAACAGCCTTCTTTTTATTAGAAAGAGTTCCACTCCTCCTGCTTGATGGGCATGGTAATGAACTCATTTTTTTCAAGCTGCTGTTAACATTAGGTCATCCTGAAAAGAATTCTGACTCCTGATTTATATAACAAAGTGTTACTCATGCACATCCTATTAACATAAAACTAATCCCTAGTCAAACGTACACATTCCAACATCACAAGTTACATAGTTTTTAACTAAATAGGACAGCTTTATCATCAAGTGAAAGTAAATACTACCCATCTCTGAAGAAGCAAAGACCACATGCTTTGTAAGTAGTGAAGTATGTTATTGAGGAAAGTTCTTTCTGTCAGTCATGAAAACTGAACCTGAAGTAGTTCCCAGCAGTGGAACATTGAGGAATTCGAATAGACCCCATAGCCCCAGGGACATAACACTCAGGTACACCTGGGGACTTCATAGGTACACATACCAGCCCCACCACAGCCTTCTATTTCTCCACGGCACTGCTAGGGAAGTCACTGAATGGCAGCGATGATGTTGCAGGCGTGTTACAGCAGAGAACAGGTTAAAAATCGCTGCTGGTGTGAATCCTTGCTTTTTACATGAATGTGAAATTAAAGCTTTGAGAAGATGAAAGAACTTGTCTAAAACCACTTTGGCAAAGAAAATTACTAACCTGAGTCATGGATTAATTTGTGTCCTCTATCTCTGTATCTGTTAATTTTTTGACTTTTTAATTTAGAGAGTCTTTTTCAAAAGATTAGGTCTTGATACAATTTCATATAAACATAATATAAAAACATCGAGGTAGTCTTAACTTACATGTAGCATGATTTAACAGTAGGGATGATTAAAACATCTTTTCAACTTTTCATCTTCAAATTTAATGTGTGGTAATAACTATTGTATAGTAGCATCCCAGAGATGGATGGGTCAAGAAACAGAGTTTACAGGTAGAATATAGACACACCAAGTGTTGCATCATGTCAGTGGAAGAAAACATAGATAGATCATATATTTCCTAAAGAAAGCATTGCCTGCTGTAACCTGCCTCCACAATCAGGAAGGAAGTCAGCAAGAAAGAAGGCCAGAATGTCTCAGCACTGCATTTCTAGAGAGCGTTATTCCTATAGCAAAACAAACTTCAAACTCAGCTGCTGCAAGTAACAAAGATGTGGATTTCAAAAATCCATTTTCTACCAATAAAGTAGACAATAGTTGAAAGGGACTTTAGGTGTCAAGTTTGGCCCTTGGTTTTCAGTTGATGTTAACATCAGATCAGGAGCCTTGTTTGCTTCCTGCTCCAGCATTCTGTCTATTGCACTTTGAGAAGAAGAGGCATTCTGACAAGTTGCTTTTCAGAGTCCAGGATGTTGATTCTCCAGTAAGGAACAAGTTTCCTTGTATTTGCTGATAACTGGTGAATCTGGGGAGCCAGATTATGATTGTGTTAGATATAGGCAAGTGGACCACTAATAGCTTTAAACTGACTGGTATTATTGAATGGTGTTTCAGACGCTTATGTATTTAATAGTAAATTTGTCTTAAAATGAATACTAAATAACAACAAACTTCATTTATAATTGGTTATCATGACATAGTGTGAAAAACAATCAGCTGACTTCAGCCATACCTGATTTCAGACACAGCTCTGCCACTTGCTGCTCTAGCTTTGATGTGTTATTTGGATTGTCTTGCCCTTGCCATTGACAAAAGAAATCAACTCATGATTCCTTCAACTAATTTTGAAGGATGTAGTTTCAAATAATGCTTCAAAGATAGTGAAGGAGTTTGTAAGAACCATTGATGCTGTCAAATAATTATTTTAAAGATTAGGTGAATCATAAGTAGCAAAGACCCAAGTTGAAACTTGAGAAGGCAGTTTGAATTGTTGCACCTATTGTAGTTTTTCTGTTTTGAAATCTGAAGTGTCAGGCAGAGCCATTAAGTATGCCTTAATGCTCACCATTCCCAATCTGATGCATGAGTCTTAGTGGTGCTAAATCCATTTTAGGTTACAAGCCCTCACTTTATATGTGTCCTAAGCACTTATATTGAACAATGGGTAAGCAAAAATAAATGAATACCCATAAAATATCTTCCTAAAGAACTTTTAGGAAAGTATGCAGAGGGCAAGAAGCAAATCTGGAAGTTGATTTGATTGGAAAGTTCATGAGTTCCTTTCAGCAGTTATGACATTTAATGTTTTTACTAATCATAATACAGGGTTGCATCCGTTCTCTCTTCTAATTATAATGTGCAAGGACTGGTTGCATATGCTCTGACCAAAGTTCTTGGCACTGAGAACCCTAAACAAAGCTGCAGGCACTAATTATCTTCTTCCCTAACTGCATTTGATGTGCCTTTGAACTAGTGAAACTTATGACATTCTGAGAGGACTTCCCAATCATTGGTGAACCTTTTACTTCATAACGCAGGAAACTGGATCTTGAATTGATGTTTTTCGGAAGAGTTTTTGATGTTTATAACTTTTATGACCACAGAAATAAATGAAGTATCTTTTTATTTTTATGTAATCCAATAAGGATTGCTTGAATATAAAGAGGCAAGTTAAAGTGATTTGAAGATACTTGTGTAATTTGATAGAAAATGTAAACACTGTAAAGAAGATTCATTTTGTCAGATTCAATCTGAAAATAACAAATAATATGACCCTGGATCTCTTTTTGACATGCTGTTACTTGAATTTTTATGGCAGCTTTTAACAGAGGAGGTGATAAAAATTAACTTTGATGGGAAAATAATTTATTGAACTGTTGAGAGCATCTAAAAAAGCAGACAAGTAACAAAGAGAAAACACTAACTTTTTTGACTAGTGATACTGCATTGATCACATTTCTTTTTCTCTAAGGTCTTGACCAAGAGAATGTTGTGTCATACAAGTGAAAATAATATACTTTATTTTTCTCTTACTGAAATTGAATTTCTTTAATTTTTTGTTCTTTTCAGCTGTTAGTTATGTGATGTAGCTTCTGGTCTTATTCAGTTACCTTATACTTAAGCTGAGATTATCAGCTGTCTATTTAATGAGTATGTAATGAGATTTAAATGAGATCATGGGAATGATTAACTGAAACTTGACCACTAATCATTCCATGGTTTCAAGGTCACCATAATGATGACATTCTAGCTCTAACTTTTGTGATCTCTGGAATGTCTTTTTTTCTCCAACTCAATTTTTTCATCTATCACTTGGAAGTAGGATCGATATTTATGTTGTAAATTCTTTTGATAATTACATATTAATGCATATAAACATGCTTAGAAAGACATAGCTGGTGTTAAGCCTGTTAATTATTTTAAACATTATCATTTTTGTCAGGATAGGTGTTTTGTTTTTTGCTTTTTTGTTTTTGGTTTTTTATTGGTTTGTTTTTACAATATGTCAAAGTACTGTATATATACATTCATTCTATATTATAGCCAAGAATAGAAACAAGAATAGGTAAGATGGAAGCACAGGGACTGAAAGATACTAGAGAAGGCATTCTAAGAGAAATAAGGAAGAAAACAAATACTTAAGAAGCAAACACACACACATAGAAAGGAGAAACTAAAAACAAGATTCTTTCCAGTTCCTCTTACACTGCAAGCTCCTTGAGGACAAGACATGGGCAACGTACAGTTTATTGGAACCCTAGCATATAGGAGATAAAATGTACTTAAATTCTTAAGTTGATGGGAATGGGCTTTGTATTATGCTAATATGTAGATATATTCTCTTGGCTGCAACAAATCTGCTTTTATTGAATATATTAACCCTTTAATTTCTGTTTTCCTTTCTCTAATTCAGAAGTCTCAGTGTTCATTAAAATCAAGTATTTAATGCAATTTAGTATTGTAATACTTACATGGTCCTGCTCACCATAATTTATACATATTTTTTAACTTTTCTTTTAAGAGTATCAGGAAACCACTCTGGCAGGTGTGTCCACTTGTCCCAATGAACAAGACCAGAGAAGTGTCCATGAAGAGGGAGATGGAGGGCAAAGAGAAAGAGTGTGCATGCAGAGAGGAAGAGGGGGAAAAGGGAGAGGGAGGGGGGAGGGAGAGAGACAGAAGGAGAGGGAGAGAGAGACAGAGAGTTAGAGAGAGAGATGGGGGGTTGGGTGGGAGGCAAAGAGAAACCAAAATGACAATGTCTGCATTATCTAGGAAAGAACTTCTGAGTGAGGGGAAGTCCAAACTCTGAACTGAAAAGTTCAGGATAGCGGGTTGGGTATGCCAGGTAAAGACTGAGGGATGCTGAGAGAACTTGGAGACCAGGTCTACTTTTGCATGTAAAATATGCACCTCAGCCCCTTGTCCTGGGTCTGAAGCCCAGTGTTTCGGGTTTGTTTTGTTTTAAATAAAATTAGATTTTTATTTATATTTTAAATGTTACCCCCTTTCCCGGTTTGCTCTCTGCAAACCCCCTATCCCATCCTCCCTTACCCTGCTTCTGTGAGGGAGCTCCCCTACCCACTCTAGCCTCACCGCCCTAGCATTCGTCTGTACGGGGTCATCAAGCCTTCACATGACCAAGGGCTTCCCCTCCCATTGATGCTAGATAAGGCCCCTTTAGCCTCTTCAGTCATTCCCCTAACTCCTCTATTGGGGACCCTGTGCTCAATCCAATGGTTGGTTTTGAGCATCTGCATCTGTATTGGTCAGGATCTGGCAGAGCCTCTCAGGAGACAGCTGTATCAGGCTCCTGTTAGCAAGTACTTCTTGGCATTTGCAGTAGTGTCTGGGTTTGGTGTCTGCATGTGGGATGAATCCCTAGGTGGGGCAATCTCTGAATGGCCTTTTCTTCTGTCTCTGTTCCACTCTTTGTTTCTGTATTTCTTTTAGACAGGAGCAGTTCTGGATTGTTTTCTTTTTTAAACACTAGCTTATGTGTAAAACAGTATACCTGATGCTTACACACCAGGGACGTTTTGCCTAATTTCAAGTACTTTTTGGAATATTTGATTTAGGAAGTGGTGTAATAAGAAAACAAACATTGTGTAATAGATCTGTTGTAATTGGTACTTTGAAGCCTGGGTACAGTGGGAGGTGGGTAGTAAGGTGAACACCAGTTCATTCTGACCATTTATATACATCTTGGTATGATCCTTTGAGGCAGGATTCACAAGATGTATTAAGTGTGGTGAGAAAGTTTGTCATCTCAGTTTAATATCTCTGGTGCAGTCAACCAGCTGCCTAGGTTTAAATATTTTCATTGGTCTTATAGAAATTCTAAATGTAACTACCAAAGTATACATGTAATAACTTTATTTTCAGTGAAGAATTGTCTGTTTAGTAGGCTATACCTAAATGAATTTCTTCATCTTCCTATAATCTATAGGCAAAGAAGAGCATTGACCTTGCCATCAAAGTGAAATAAATTCAAACTCTTGGGCATTATGTTCTCACCCATTTGTCCTTTAGAAAAGTTTTTTTTGAATCAGCTCATTGTTACTTAAGTCTCAGTCTGAAAATAACACTTCTGTGCTTTAATGCAGATGCTCAAATTCCTGTAAGTTATTGCTTTGTTTAGTATAAAAGGTGAAAACAGTATTATAACAAATCTATATTTTTTTTTAGAAACTTTAAATTTTCTGCTGGACAACTTGTTTTTAAGAGACATCCTAAGTTCACTGGGGCTTCAGTATGTAGTATAAGTATTGTGTTCTGAGTGCTCTCATTTGTATTAAAAATTTCCCCCCTCCAAAAATCTTGTGATTAATTTTTACAGAAAATTGTCAGGCTGTTGGATAATAGATCCATGTTAGTTAAAGAAGTGAAAATAGTAATCCGAGCTCTTTGACAAAGTATACATAAACCCCTGAATACGTAGACACACCTTCAAAAACTAACACATAAGGTTCTTGGAATATTTTTACCATACATAAGAGGATGTAGCCCCCATCTCATAAATGCTTGAAAATTAAAGCCAGGACTGGGATGGGGAGAGGTAGTCTAACCAGTTTTTTTAAGATGTACAAAATTTTAATCCCATAAGAATAATACAACTTGTCAGCCCTATAATCACATATACAAGCAACACTAGACAGATTCTACAGGTTATATTTATATATTTACTGATTTGTACATACATATATATGTGTATGTATAAATAACAGTTAGAAAGGGGGTATATGGAAGGGAAAGGGACTGGAGAAAAGAAAAGGATGGAGGAAATTGTGCAGAAAAAAAACTAGGTTCTTCTCATTTATGATCATATAAGCATAGGAATTCCAGTAAAATATTACCTAATTAAACCCAGCAGTAAGGTTTCCAAATAGGTTGATCTCTGGAAGACCGGCAAACATAATAAAGCTTATGTACAAAATCCTACAACCAGCATCACTTCTAAAACCTCAGTCAAAACAGGACAGAATACCTACTCAGGCTATTATTTTTGGCTGATATCTAGTAATTCAGTAAGAAATGGGAAAATAAGTAAAGATAAACAGAATGTGGAGTAAAAAAGAGGAGATACAGGAGGCAATATAATTCTTCCCTAGTGATTCTAAAATGTCTGCATATAGATTGTTAGAACTAGCAGAACTGCCAGCGCAGTGTGGTGGCGCACGCCTTTAATCCCAGCACTTGGGAGGCAGAGGCAGGTGGATTTCTGAGTTCGAAGCCAGCCTGGTCTACAGAGTGAATTCCAGGACAGCCAGGGCTACACAGAGAAACCCTGTCTCGAAAAACCAAACAAACAAAAAAAGAACTAGCAAGAACTAAGGAATGTTCTTACAAAATTAGTTGGTTTTCTCCCACAAGAATTACACCTCAATAGTTAGTTAGATAGATACAAAGATTAAAAATCACAGTAATTTTATGAAACAAATAAAATTTCACTGAAGGCAGACATAAAAACTTAGATGAATGAAGAGCTGTAACATTAATTAATGGGGCATTTAGCAGTGTCAGTTATCAGTAGACGCAAGTAGTTATCTACTTTGAAATGTATTAGGAAAAACAATAATTTCTACCCAATTTTAATCTATAGTAATAAAAGCTGCATGGAACTGGTACAGAAGTAGATGCTCAAACTGTTAAAATAGAAAACTCATCAAAAAAAAAAAAAAAAAAACATGCTAAATGAGAGAAGAATATTGCACAGGCTCTTGGAAAGACTAGCTTATAGTTTTAATTTCATTCTGTTGTATGCCCGGGGCATGCAGAGAGAACAAAGACCTTAAGGTGACAGTAAAATCTGAGAACTACTGGACGGATTAGCATCTTAAATTGGTTTTATTTTTAAGATTTATTTATTTTATATATGTGAATGTACTGTCACTGTCTTTAGACACACCAGAAGAGGGCATCGAAACCCATTATAGATGGTTGCGAGCCACCATATGGTTGCTGGGAATTGAACTAAGGACCTCTGGAAGAGCAGTCAGTGCTCTTAACCTCTGAGCCATCTCTCCAGCTCTTAAATTGTTTAAAGAAAGAGATTCTTCTGCCTTACTCAAAGTAGACTGCCAGGGATAAATCATTAGTTTTACAGTATCAAAGCAAAGGACTGGTTTTAGTGAATTACAAATAGAATAAATATAGCAATTTAGTGTTGTATTGAAGAATATGTGTACACACACACACACTCACACACACACACTGAAAAGTGAGTAATAGTAGACCGTATGAGAGTTGCTTGCAAGTTAGTAAGAAAATGAAACCAGAGAGTACCTAAAAGTAAGACTGCTGAATGCCCACATGTCCAGTCTTAGGAGAAATCAGAAGAAAGCTAATGAAAACAGAAACACAGCACTTCACATCCATCTTAGAAGTCTTAGGAAACATTAGTGGCTGAATGAAAAGAGGAGAAGGATTTGGGATAATGCTGATACTGAAGTACTTACTACCAGTAGCAGTCTAGACCTACCCAGCTGATATGAACAGCACCCTCATAGTCTTTTGTGGTCATAGAAGTTTTATTTCTGTGTTCATAGCTATGTTCTGTAATATAGAGATAAGAACCTCTCAGCAACCATGGTCAAAAGCCAGTCTGCACTTCACAGAAAAGGGAGAATTCCTGTGGCCTTGTATCTGCTCTATTTACTGCCTCCTGCCAGGTGTGGAAGAGGAACATGCTTTTAGCTTTTCCTAAATCTCTCATTTCCCCTAGCAGGAATGAGCCACAGTAATGAGAGCATGTTGGTGCTTGTTGAAATAAAACATGCCTACTAGTTAAAAAAAAAATGAGAGCATTAATATTTCATGTGGGAACTTGACTTAGCTTTAACCATACTCAAAAGCTTTGAAAGTTTAAAATGAAATGAAAAAAGAATAAGCCAACTCAGCTTCAGAGAAACCTAGTTTATTACAACTCAGTAAAGGATCTTTTCATAAATCTTGAAGTTAATGCTGGTAGTCCTATTATGTCATCATTTACTTAATGTTGGAAAACTTGTCTGGCGTGATTGTCTAAAACTAAGGTTCTGATGTGGCCATTGAATTGTCTTTCACTTTCATAAATATTTAGAGGCAGATTTGTAGATAGTAATTATATTGCTTCTTCAGGAAAGAAAAATCTATACTTGGACATGTTGTTTCCAGCACTGTGAATGCTCATTACCTTCTCTTTGGCTTTCTAGTGTCTCAAACACACTGACTACCAGCCTCAGAGAAATAGTCCCCATTCACTAATGTCCATTGTTGCTTCCTTGTAGTATCTTGATATTTCTTCACTGGTAGTGTTCTGCAAATGGTGTTTTGTTATTGGGGTGTGTGTGTGTGTTTCGCGCACATGTGTGCGCGTGTCCAGAAAATGTGCATATCTGTGGGTGTCCATGTACAGGCTTGGAGCATGTAAGTTGGTTCCCTTTATTTGTTTGCTACTTTAGTTCCTTAGATACTGTCTATTCCCTTGAGACTGAGTTTCTTATTGAACCCAAAGCTTGCCAGTTGGTTAGTTTTGCTGGCCAGTTAGCTCCTTGGATATACCTGTCTCCACTCTACAATGCTGTTTGGCTTTCACATATGTGCTAGGGAGTAAATCCAGATACTCACGCTAGTATTAGTACTCTGATCCCTTTTTAAATTTTTTGTTCACTTAATTTGCATCATTTTATAGTTAAGACAAGGGAAAGGTTATTTTCTTTTCTTCAAGCCTTGCTTAATTGGTAATATGTAGGAGTAAATAACAGAGCTTTCTCTTTGAGTGTTAAAAACTATTCTAGGGCTTGAAGAGATGGCTATTAGTTAAGAGCACTTGCTGCTTTTCTGAAGAACCCAGATTTGCTCCCAAGCACCTACATTGTGGCAAATAAAAATCTGTAACCCCTGTCACAGACATCCAGTGACCTCTCTGGCACCAGTACTCTTACATACTTGTACTTGTAGTTATACATGCAAGCCACTGATACACATGAAGTAAAAAGAAATCTTGAAAAGGAAAAAATAAAACTCTTATTTTATTTCACTGTTGTTTGTATCTCTGTTTACATCTTGAATAGTACTTTTGATTGGTTATTGGTAAATTACTCTGCAGTTTTCTTTATTACAAGAAAAGCTATAAAATCTTACATTGTATTAAATCTATGTTCTTTCTTTTGCAACCAAGAGAGGATCTCCTATATCCCAGGTTGGCCTTGAACTTACAAACTGAGGATGATAGCTGAGGATGTCTCTCAACTATTTCTGCCATCCAAATTCTGGGTTTACAGGCATGCTGGACTGCTGAAACCAGTTTGTTTTTTGTTTTGTTTGTGTTTATTTTGGTTTTTTAAGTTTGCAAGAGATCGAAGTCAGGGCTTCATGAAAGCAAGACAAGCACTTTACCAACTTGTCTTAGTCAGGGTTTCTATTCCTGCATGAAACATCATGACCAATATGCAAGTTGGGGAGGAAAGGGTTTATTCAGCTTACACTTCCACATTGCTATTCATCACCAGAGGAAGTCAGGACTGGAACTCAAACAGATCAGGAAGCAGGAGCTGATGCAGAGGCCATGGAAGGATGTTTCTTACTGGCTTGCTTCCTCTGGATTGCTCAGCTTGCTTTCTTATAGAATCCAGGACTACCAACCCAGGGATGGCACCACCCACAATGGGCCCTCCCCCTTGATCACTAATTGAGAAAATGCCTTACAGCTGGATCTCATGGAGGCATTTCCTCAACTTAAGCTCCTTTCTCTGTGATAACTCCAGTGTGTGTCAACTTGACACAAAACCAGCCAGTACACAACTGAACTACATGTTTAACCCAAGATGACTTGAGTTTAAGCCCAAAGTCCTACCCAGTGTGGAATTCACTGATTCCCAAAAGTTGTCTCAGGCCTCCACATTTGGCAGTCATGCACACACATGCACTTAGTCTATGGATGCACTCATTGACATTTTTAAAGGGACAATGTATTTATTTATTATTATTTCTCACTCTGCAGTTTGCTCTCCAAAATAATTTTGTATCATCTCTAAGTATATGCTGTAAATTCTAGGTTTATTTTGTGTACTTAAGGTTAAGAAGGAACTACATTCATAAAATTGTCTTGTTAACAAATTACCAAAGCTCTTAATTTTCTCAGAAAACTCTTTTGAGGCAAGTTGTTGAGAGGAGATTTCCTATAGCCTAGAATGGCCTAGAAACTAACAGCAAACTTTATATTCTCCTGCCTCAGCCTTTGAGTGCTCAGATTACATATATAATATGTACATATTGTATGTATGTATGTATGTGTGTATGTATGTATGTATGTAAAACATATGTAAATATGCCAGCATGTTTATCTCTTTTACAATATTCCTAAGAAGGAAGTTGTGGTTGTTTGAATGAGATGTTCATATAGTCTTAGACATTTGAATATTTGGTTTCCAGTTGATGTCACTGTTTGGAAGGCTTAGGAAGAATAGCTGTGTTAGAGAAGCTGTCACTAGGGATAGGCTTTGAGATTTCAAGCCATGTTTCATCTTTGGTGTTTTCTCTCTCTCTCTTCTCCAACCCCTGCCTTTGCTTTATGCTTATGGTTTAAGATGTGATCTCTCACTTTGCTCTCTAGTCGCCATGTCTGTTTGTTGCCATTCTTCTCCATCGTGATGGTGATGGACTCTGGAACTGTAAGCTTGAATAAACTCTCCTCTGTAAGTTGCTCCAGTCATGGTATTTCACTACCTCAGTAGGAAAGCAACTAATATAGCCATTTGCAGCCAGATATAATGATATACATCTAAGTCCTGGCACCCAGGAAGGTGAGGCAGAAAAGGTTGTCAACTTTGAGGGTTGTCTGTGCTCTTGTCAGAGTAAGATAATATTTCTGAATGAATGAATAGGGGTAAATTGTATCCCCTTGTAAGCATGTAACATATCTGACATACTTGGTTTGCAATTAAGAATTCTAGAAAAATAGTATTAAAAATGTAGAGACCAGCTCTGTACCCATATTTCTGTACCTGTGCATTCCTGCATCTAGCTTTTCTCACATCATATAGCAAAACTTACTATCATTAAAAGATGTGTCATTGAGCTTATGAAATAAAAGGAGATGATGGTATCATAATTTTGTAGGCATACATACTAGATGTTTTATTCACAGATGTATTTACTACCAGAGTTTAAAGCACACTAAGAAGCAGAACAAATGAATATGTTGTAAACAAGTTTTGTTTTTTTTTTTTTTTTTCAAGCTAGCTGGACAAAGCCTATAACACTTTTTCCTTGAGAAGCTAGGAAGAGACAATGTCAGGAGAGAAGTGCAGAGCAAACCATTCTGTCTGACCAGCTCAGACTCACTCTGGGTATAAGTTATTTGCTTATCAGAATAGAACCTGATGCAGTTTTACCCTCAGCCTACAAACATCACAAACATCACCATGTAACTTTATTTATAAAGGCTCATAAGCACTTACTTTGTGTTCTATTAAAATTATGAATCTGAAATGGTGTTGCTTTTTTTCCCCTAGAGGAGTTTTAGGAAATGAGTGTAAGGTTTTCAAACCATGTAATTCAAAGGAAAGGGGAGGTTATTTAACTTGGTTATATATCTATTCATTTAGCTATTTTTAGGTTCATTTCTATTATGGAGGGTGAATATTTAGGCATTCATAGAAGAACCCTGTATTTTGGTTCTTGTGATTTGTACTTTGTAAGCAGTAGATCTTCCTTCTCCACTTAAATTACTGAAAATAAAGTGTTTAAAATCCATAATCAGTTTACATAAAGACATTTTAAGAGTTTTGAAGGAGAAATGAATACTACACTCTCTTTATAAAGAAGTTTTAATTAAACATTAAAACTAATTCAGTGTCCTATGCCCAAGGATATGTGGGTACTACTTTTTGTTCTCAGACTTAACAGTCTCTGTTTTTCTTTTATACAAAGGTCAGCAAACTCCTTTTGTAAAGGGCCCCATAATAATACTAAAGAACCAAGCATGGACACACACACACTATTCATCCCAGCAAGGGACACAGAAGCAGACAGATCTCCGGGTTTGTGGTAGCCTGGTCTACAATGTGAGTTCCAGGACAGCCAGGGCTACACATAGAAACTTCATTGGGTATTAGTCTTGTTTTTAATAAAAAGGGTGAATAAATAATTTATTTTGTGTAGACCACTTATGATTTCTGTAGAATCTTCTCTCCTTGCTTCTCCCTTCTTCTGAGTTATCTATTTTTTTTAATAACTCTGTAAAATAAAAATAGTTTTAAACTTGAGTTTGCTATAATCTGGTTTTAGTATTTGTTTTGAAACCCTAGTTCCTGACACAGTTTTTCTCTAGACAGAGTTTGAACATTTGGTATGATTAACTACTTTAGCTTTACTAACATCTTGAAACTGTCTTCCAGCATGAACAATGAAAACTCATGTTTGTTTTCATCTTCATTCTTTAGGTATGCACTGTTTTATTAGTTGGTTTTCTCACTGCTGTTACCAAACACCAGTGAAATACCTGCATAATCAGCCCACACTATATTTTATGTTTCTAGTTAATGTCATTCTAGCCCACAAAAATGTAAAGAGAAAAGAACCCTTTGGGGAGAAGAGATAATACAGGCAGGTATTAGAAATTACTTGCCCAAACATGCATAGCACAGGTCTGTTCCAGATGGGGTCCTAGAGCTGAAAGGAGAAGTGGACACAAGCCACCATCCCTAACCCAGATAGTATCTCCAGTTGACAACCACATAGAAATGAAAATTCAGTTTTCTTAAGGGAGTCTCACTGGGGCAACAAACTACTTTTAAGGATAGGTTGCATGCTTAGCAGTAGATCAGTAGTTGGTCAACAGAAAACAAACTGAACAGCATCTTTGGATGTTCTTTGGTAATGTCATGTCAGTGGCTCCTTTCCCTTTCCTCCTTTTTCTCTTTTCCTTTTCTTTATTTTCCCTATTGTCCTCTTTTTTTCCATTCCTTTCTCTCTTTTTTTTTTTTCTCTGTCTGTTATACTATAGTCCTTTGCATATATATTATGGCTTCTGCCTTTGTGTTTTTATGGGATTTCTGAGTTTGCAAATAAACTAGTCTCTGCATCTATATCTAATTCTTGTGTCTTTTCTTAGACTCTCCTTCTATTTGTTTTATCCTATTCAGATTTGTTTATACTTGTTTTATTTTATTATTAATCTTTAGATACCTGTTTGTTCTCTAATAAGAGACAGAAAGGGGATTGTTCCAGATGAGAGGGAAGGTGGGGAACAACTGGGAAGAGTAGAGGGAAGGAAAACTGTAATCGGGGTATATTATATGAAAAAAAAAAAATGTATTTTTGAATAAAAGAAAAAAATTAGTTTCCCATACCCTAACTTTGTTTTTGAGCATAGTCCATTATAAACCCATATTAAAATAAAATTACAGAAAAGTAGTATCAACTCATGGCCACAGATTTTTCTACCTAAAGTTCCATTTATTTAGTGATACAGTTTCTGTTTCAGAGTTCAGGAATTAGAATGTGCTTTAGTTTGATAACTTTTTTTAAAAATTTGAGATCCAGAGGATATTATTAAAAACATAATTACTAGAAGCTAAAATTGAAAAGTTATAAATACATCTTTAGTCTCCCTTGATTTTATTATTTTATTATATAAAGTGGGTCTTAAGGCCCTCCAGAACCACATAAGAAAAATTACATTTTCAGTTGTTTAACCTTGGCTTCAGAAGAAAATGGCAAGTCCATCTTCATCTTCCTGGCTTTTTCTAAGTTCACAGTACTATCCCTCCCTGGAATGCCCTGGCCCTCCAGCCTACCTAACAAAGCTGCCTGTGATGGTTTGTATATGCTCAGCCCATGGAGTGGCACTAGTAGAAGGTGTGGCCATGTTGGAGTAAGTGCATCTCTGTGGATGTGAGAAATAAGACCATGCTGGCTAACTGGAAGCCAGTGTTCTGCTAGCATCCTTCAAATGAAGATGTTAAATTCAGCTTCTCCTGCACCATGCCTGCCTGGATGCTGCCATGTTCTTACCTTGATGATGATAATGGACTGAACCTCTGAACCTGTAAGCCATTCCCAATTAAATGTTGTTCTTATAAGAGTTGCTTTGGTCATTTCACAGCAGTAAAACACTAAGACACTGCCTAAAAGCTTCACCCATTTTATAAAACTATAATAATAATTGTTGTTGTTCTTATTCTTGTTTTGAGACATGGTCTCTATATGCTAGAACACACTATGAAGACCAAGCTGACCTCTTTCTTCTTAGTGCTGTAATTAAATGTTCATGCTACCACTCTTATCTCCCAAATGTCAAAACTTTTATAGCAACTGCCTTCCTTTTTAATGTCCTGTGAAGAGATTTGTAGTAACTTCCTTTGTGCTGCTTTTTTTTTTTTTTTTTTTTTTTTTTTTTTGTCCAGTTCTCTTACATATCTCAGTCACTAAGAATATATGATGCTCCTTGTAGGCAAGGACTAAGTCTGTCTTCAACTATGAACCTTTGCACTTTTCTTGCACATAGGATGTGCTCAGTTTAATGTTGCTATGCATAGGTAAATGAAGGACTGTAAATGTGCTTCTACACTAGATTTCAAAACACACACTCTTATCTTTCCATATGCGTTTGATGGTCATCTACATACAAGCATCATTGTATATAGCATGTGCACACATAGCACAGCAGGGTTATTGGAGCACACTCTGCTGAGGTAAGATGAAGGAAGCATTCAAGAGCTCATCTGCTTTGAGATTGGAATTTATAATTGTAAGTTGTGTTTTAACACGTAGCTACTTTTCAAACTTAAAAACAACTAGAAATGTGTATCCTGTCATGCATGCCTTACATGTGCATGTCATACATGAATGCATGCATGCGCAGGAACACAAACACACACCCTGGAGGCATGAAATTTACTTTTAAAAATTAAAAACAAGATCCATTAGCAAGTAAGGGTGCTTCCCACAAAGCCAAAAAAGCTGGAAATGTTATGATAGAACCAGCATGGTGGAATGCGAGAAATAATTCCTATAAGTTGTTCTCTGGATTCCTGTGCATACACAAACATGGAGTGTTTAAATAAGTGAATTTAAAAAGTATTCTTTTTTAAATGAAATAAACCACTTTTATTGGATATAACATTTTTAAAACGTATCTGCTTCTATCTTGAGCAAGGTATCAGTGCAAAGCTTACATGTGCGTTCTCTGTTGTAAAGAAGCTAAGTAAAGGAACAATATGGAACTATAGGGAATAGTTAAATGCTTTTATCTCACTTTGTGGCATAAGAGATCTTAGAAATGCCAGATGGCTTGACACATCCTCTTAAAGTCAGAAGCAGAAGCAGTCTTGACTTTTGATCTGGCACTAATTCTTAACTGGATTACTAAGAAAATGGGTAGTATACAACATCACCTCTGAAAGAAAGTCTCTTAAAATTAAGTTCTTTTTCTTTTATTGAAATGATTCTAACTGAGGGATGATCTGCCCCTCTTCCTTGAATATCTAGAGATGCTTTAGATGTCAAAATAGGAGTATTACTGGCACCTACTAAGCATCTTGCTGTGCACAGGCATGCTGGACTCTCCCAGGGTATATTATCTGGCCCAGACAGTGCTGCTGGGTTGAGAAAGATGGCTCCTCGATATTTTTGATCTCCTGCTTTTCTATCTCTTAGAGGGACTCATTCACCCGGGAATATTGTGTCTGCTTAGTTTGTTCTTTGCTGTCTTCTTGTAGATTTTCTGTAAGTATGCATCCAGTAACTCAGTGCTTTTTCTGGTTTGCTTTTCCAACCTAATAACCAGGTTACACTGGTGTTAATTCATTTTTGCTTTTAAACAAAAAAGTAGGAAACTTTGACTTCGTGCCTTAATGTTGAGGAAAATCACCACTCCTGTCGGCTTCCCTATCTGTTCTCCCCAGATGCCTGATTTTGGCTGGTCCCCTTGATCCCTACCTTGACTTCTCACTCTGCTCATCGTGTTTCAACACTTACTACCTAGTTGGCTTCTGTTGGTGTGATCTGAGTACATTTTAATCATTTGCTAATATTTGAACTTTACAAATAAAATCGTTCTTAGTCCCAAGATATATATTGATTATTCATTATTTTTTCAAAAGTATATGTTGGTTGATATGTTTAATAGAAGCAACAGGCATTGTTCTGTGTAGCACTCTTGCCATTAATGTGGGAGATACATCTCTTCTTCAGTAATTATACTTCGCTATACACCAGTCTTAAAATTCCAGAAAAATAGATGTCACATTTTGTTTCATCTACTTTTTATCTTAGCACTAATGACAAAGGACTTAAAATAATGGAATCTGCTTTCTGTATCTAAACTCATCTGATTTCATATCAAACAAGATTTCATAAAAGTGAGTATAGGACTCTGAAGCATCAGTGTCTAGTTAGATTTCTGTCTTTCCTGTGTTTGTATAATAGAGCAAGCAAAATGAGACATGACTGAGGGGCACCTCTGTTTTCTATCCCTCCTCCAGTGAAAGGGCTTTTTCTTGTCACAAGTGGTCAAGTGGGGTTAATAATTCTAGTATTCACAGAAATAATGGAAGAATTGACTAGGGTTGAAGGAAGTTTGGGTGCTACAGACAAAATTATTAGAGTCACGTGTTCTGTAATGCACAATCATGAGGAAGATTCCCAAAAATTATCATTTGGTTGTGAGAAGAATTTCAGTAAGCCAGATTGCACATGAACACAGCCTGAATTTCTTGAAGACCCATGCTCACTATGCTGTATCAATTATAAGCCGCTCCACAGAATGGTTTAAATCAATAAATACACCATTCAAAGTGAGATTACATTGTGTTTCATAAAAGTGGCACCATGCAGAAGAGATATAAGCCAGCTCTCCATTCTTCAAATATCAACTATAAGAATAAGTTCTTTTTCATTTATGACTCTGTGTATGTGCACACATTCATAATTGTATTCCCACAGAGACTAGTAGAGGGTATTGACTACCCTGGACCTAAAATTGCAGGCAGTTGTGTGTCACCGAATGTAGGTGCCAGGAATGGAACTCCAGCCCTCTGAAAACACCAGATAGCCCCAGGGTTATACTTTGAAAACAAACAAAAAAACATTTTTTTGTATGTGTTCTCGACCAGTCTGAAGACTTTTTGTTACTAATGTACTCACACATCTCCTGATGCAGATATGGACTATGGAATACAGGGGTATGCCTGTAATCTACAGTGCTATAGAGTCTTCCCAATGCCTAATGGGGGGAGGGGAGCTCTGGGGTTTTTACCTAGACAGCCTTTTTGAGCTGTGATGCCCCCTTCTCTCTTCCTAGACCTGTAAATTTGTTGAGGGCAGGGATGGGTGGCTAGTTTTCCATCCTTTGGTAGCTGTTTCCAAGACTAAGGACTGCTGTCACACAAAGGTAGCTCTGAACTCTAGTCTTTGGCTCCCTTATAACATGCTAGGTTTCTTATTTCTTCAGTTCATTGAGGTTTATTTTTGTTTTGATGCAAGTTCTCATGTAACCCAGGTTAGCCTCCACATTCTAGAAATATAGCTGAAGTTGTCCATGAATGTAAGTCTTCCCTCTGCATCTCTAGAGTGCTTTGATTGCAGTTTTGCACCACCACACTAGGTATATGTGGTGCTGGGTATCAAACTGAGACATTGTGCATGCTGGCTAAGCACTGTACTCAGTGAGCAGATTCCCAGCCACAAGCTCCTATCCTTAAAGTAGTACTTACGTCATTAACAATTTGAGTCTTATTACTTTGTGCTTACTCTAATTAAGATTAGTTTTTATTTTTAAGGGAGTATAGTTTTCTTCTTAAATTCAAATCCAGTTTTTACATTCTACATTTGATTAGGCCTGTCCAAGAAAATATATTTTAAATAATGTTGAATTCAGCATTAATTTCAAACATAAATTGTAATGTTTGTCTTACTCAAGTTAGTAAATAAGAAATAAATCTAGATATTATCTAGAAAAGTGAATAGTTCGTTTATTTTTATTGCTTTGCTTACTCAGTTTTTAATTCTTTTGAGAATACCAATAAACTCTGTGAGAGGTCTTGGAAATCTGAAGCTTTTAGTAAAACTTTGCTGAAACACGATTCTATAAAGAAAGTTGTATGATTTGCTGATAACACAGTGTTGCTGATTTTCCAGTAAGACTGTCATCGGTGTAAATGCACTTTTAAGATCTTTACTGTGCCTAGCTTCAGCAAGCATTGTATTTCTAGGGTGCAGGTCAGTTGGTGAGAGCTTTTCTAGCATGTGCAGTGAGTGCTGAGTTGAAGCTCCAGCACTGCGTAAACCAAGAGTGGTGGTCTGCATCTTTATTCCTGGCCTCAGGAGGTGGACATAAGAGGATCAAAAGGTTCAGTGTTTTAGTGAATTTGAAGCCAACGTGGAATATATGAGAATTTTGTCTCAAAAGAGAAAACGTTACTTCAGATTAGTTTGCTCAGAATTTATCTACTATACTCAGAAAACTTGAAGCAGTATTTTAAAAGTTTGTCTTTCTAAATATCTCTAATCTGTAAGCTTTTGTGTAGTCAACCACATAAAATGTTGATGTACAATGTAATGCACAAAGTAAATTATTAATGAACTATCCTAATGATTTTTTGTATGCTGAATGTTTTAACAACAAATTTATCCTTAAGGAAGCACAGAGAAGATTAGCAGATACCACTGTTACGGTAATTTAACATTTGTAAAGCATTTAATGAGACTGAGACACAGCAAAACTGTTCTCTTGTGTGTTACTAAACAGAGCTTCATTAGTCTATAAAACATCAGAATCTAAACTTCAGAATGTGTCTCAAGAATTGGGCACAAATATGTCATCTTGAAAATAAGAAGGCCCAGCAGTGGTGCCACTCGCCTTTAATCCCAGCACTTGGGAGGCAGAGGCAGGTGGATTTCTGAGTTCGAGGCCAGCCTGGCCTACAGAGTGAGTTCCAGGACAGCCAGGGATACACAGAGAAACTCTGTCTGGAAAAAAACAAAACAAAACAAAAAAGAAATAACAAATGTGTATATCCTACCTTAGGTTTGACTGAGAACAGACTACAGAAATAGTCTCAAGATCTTAAGCCAAGAAGGCTTTAAAATGAAAGGAATAAAACAAAGGAAGAAGAGTCAGTGGCACAGAGTTACTGTTCCTGTGTATTGAAAGATACGGTGGAACAAAGTAGGCATTCTTCTATACTTTCTCCTCTTCCTTGGGCAAAGAGTTTTCTGTACTTAGTGAATCATATGACTTTATTAAGCAACATCTTGAAATTACTTAAGCGAAATTACTTAATTCCATCAGAAACAGCAGGACTGGAAGAAAGAAGCAAGTTTGGGAGAAGGCCTGGAGAACAAACTCACTGAAATCCCCATTATAGGTTTAGGATATCTTGAGTTTGTGTTCAATTGAGCCATTTTATAAAAGATATTTTCCTCTGTAGGAAATAAAGAATACATAAAAATTTTGGTTACATTTTCACTATAGCCTGAGTTATTTGAATTTGTGAGTCATGTGCTGGCTTTTTAAATATTCAGTTCAAGTGGATGAATGATGCATTATATTTAAGTAAAATCATCTCTTTCCATGATTGTGGCAAGACTTATACTCCGAGGACTAATTGTAGAAGTAGTAAGATGGGAAACCTGAGCTCAAAACAATGTTCCTTACTTATCCATGTGCTCCCACCTTCTGTCAGGGCATTTCCCATAACAGTGTGATTTCTAAAGAACAAATGGGGAAAGAATCCAAAGGTGAGTAACTTTATTTTTCCTCATTCTTCCATTCATTTGCTGCTTTTATTTATTTCTTCTCATTTCTAAAGTATCATGATAGCTTGAGTAAATAGTTAAGAAACTAAAACAAATGCATGAATGCTTGACATAGTTACCTCTAATGCATTTGGGTTAGTCAAGTAAAAAGCAAAGAAATAAATGTAGCAAATTGCTGATATTATCTAAAGATTTGATCAAAATTGTTCTCTTTTCTTGACCTCGCTTTTTATTGTCAGAATGCAATGTCTATTGTTAAAGTTATTTAACTGATGAGATACTCTAGATGCAGCCGTCACAGAAACAAAGCTCTATCAGGTCAATATTATAAATTTCTAATAATTTTCTTACAATAAAATAAATAAAACTTAAATTAAAAAATTGCAGATTCAACTCTTTAATTCTTGCTAAGTGAAAGAATATCAACAGTAGATATTTCAAAATACAGTGCAAATAAAAAGAAGGATTGCATGTTCACTGTGTACATGTAGTTTTATAATCTAGATTACCAAACTGATAAAATTCAAGTTGAATAATGTCTTTTTCAGATGAGCATCTTAGTCCTCTATGGAAAGAAAAATACAACAAAGCCCTGCCAACAGGGCAGTAGGGATAGGGTTTCCTTCTCTTGCTGCTCTCTTTGCGTCCCTCGTCTTTGCTAGAACATCATTCCACTAACTCTTCCTGTCAGTATTGGTGGCAACAGCCAGTCTGACCTACAGAAACCCACACTTCTCAGCCTGGAAATGCTGGTAATTTATCTCACCACCCCCAGTTCCTCTGTGGATGAGCAGCAGGCTTTCGTTTATCTAAAACACATAGTGCTTCTTACATGTGCTTGGGAGCTGTTGTGAATCCATAAAGTAACTTAGTATAGTTTTTCTGATCACTTCAGAAGGAAGGAAGGAAGGAAGGAAGGGAGGGAGGGAGGGAGGGAGGGAGGGAGGGAGGGAGGGAGGGAGGGAGGGAAAAAATAAGGAAAAGAAAAGCATATATATTTTCATATAAGACCATTATTTCAAAAATCCAAATAGTTTCATGTGTGAATGATGTAAATAGGATCAGATTTGTTTGTTCAAGAAACAGTATGGAGATGGTATAAGAATGAAACACAGGACTCAATGAAACAGGAAATGTAACTCTGTTACAGAAGCAATGCTGCCATTGTGTTCCTCCATGTCCTGTTAAGAAGCATTGCACGTGGCACACAAAGTCAGGAGGGAAGTTACATTGCTTTCCTCAGTTTTCCTGAGCATCATCTGAGAGCCGGGGGGACTTGTATGTTCAGAATAGCAGTGCCTGTTACTTATTAGCTCATATTTTAAACAAACTTTACAGATCCTTAGTTGATATAGCTGAGAGCACCTGAGGGGCTGGTACATATGCAATCTATTCGAACATTTCTTTGAGAATGTGTTTGCCATTGGTTACCCAGTTGGAGTGCTGGGCCCTCCATCTGGGTTTGTAATGGCTCCTTTCATTGTTTGACTTAAGTCATGATGAGAAAGCAAGCCTGTTAGTTCATGTACGAAGAAAGTTCCTGCCCGAGCATGCTGTACTCTTGACAGAGGCTGCTCTTTACCTGTCTTGGATAACTTGTTAACCTCTCCAAGGCAAGGGAATTGTGACAAGGTGTCAGTTACTTTCAAAAGTAAATAAATCATCGGCTTTGAGTTGCATTTTAATAATAATATATCCTTACGTGACCATGATATTGAATCATATGTTTTGTGGTGAATGTTCTACTTTCAAAGTAAACCAGTTTAAAAAGTACAATTTAGACAGTCTAGTAGCCTAGTACCCAGGGGAATATTATTAATTTACAGCATCAGATCAGGAAATACTAGCTAATCAGGAATTATAGCTAATATAGCTATAATGTATACATTTTTATATTTAAGAAGTTTAAATGTTTCAAGAAACTATTGTAAACAGCTAAGTACTTTGTTTTGCGTTCACCCACAAGTTAGAAATTTGGGGAATTATGTTAACCTTACTCTGGGAGCAATTCCTCACAAGGATAGAAACATCTATTGGCTAATACTTAACAATCATCTATATTTGACAAGGTTTATCCCAGAATCATAAATTATAATTTTTCATTAAAACAATAGAATTGCTCAATCATTAGTTTTATCAAGAATAAAATAGTCTGTAAATATGTTGCAGTTTGGTAATATCTGTCAGTTAGCTTAGGACTCTTCAAGTATGTTTTGCAAATGTGCTTTGCTGAGCAAAACCTGGGTGCTTCACTTTTAGTTTCATATGTTCTTCTGATTTCCAAAGCTTAATCCTGAGTCACACAGGCTGGGGAGGGGGAAAGCCACATGGCAACTCAGGCCTTTAATCCCAGTTCCTACAAGATTTTGATGCTAGTCTAGACTGGACTGGACTACCTATCTCCAAAGAGTAAAATAAACATACATACATACACACATACACACATACACACATACACACACACACACACACACACACTATACTAACTACTCATAAATTTGATGAGAGTGACGAGTGAAGTTGGTTGTTTTAGTTTGTTCTTTGAAAAGTTCATCCAGTATACTTTTTATCAATTTTTCCCAGTTTCCAGTTCTTCCTAGGTTCTCCCCTCAACACTACTCCCATTCAGTTTCTCCTTTAAAATATAATGGAATCTGATTTATATTGACCAAATACTACTTAACATGGAACCTACTCTAGAATATAGTTGATAAACTTTCCCAACTCCCGGCAGCTACCATTTTCAGATATCTTCTTTGCTAAGAGTGGAACTTCGTATCCGTTTCCCCTCTTTGTTGAAATTTGACAGGCTTGAGTTTGTACAGGTCTTGTGTATGCCATTAGAGTCTCTGTTGTTCCTGTATGCATGCACACTGTTGTGTCTGGAAAGTGCTGTTTCCTTACAGTCACCCATCACCTCTGGGTCTTAACAATCTGTAGAAGAAACCCCCGCTTCTACATAGATTCCTAACCTGGAAGCGAGAGGTAGCAGACATCACACTCCAGATCTAGCAGCTTAATTTACAGTTTGGGATTGACTGGCCTCCCTAAGTGCCATTGAATCATGCAGGGTTGTGAACCTCTCTAGGGCTTCAGAGAAGAATCTGTTCTTTGTTTTTTCTGCCCTCCTGAGAGCCCTGGCTTCTTGACTAGACTCCTTTCTCATCTTCAGAGCTAGCAAAATTGAATCTTTTTTGCCCCTTCTTCACATCCATTTGTAATTGTTTTAATGTTAATGTGTAATTGTTAAAATATCTTATCATTGAACTCAGCCCACCCAAACAGTTAGAATAAGCTCCCTGTATTATCAGGTTTACAGCCTTACTTTCACCTCTAACAGCCTTCTTTACCAACTAAGGTAGCATTTCTAGGTTCTGGAAGACAGCTTGGTAGGGCCAGGGAGTGTTATTCTTCCTATTATGTATGATAAATTTACGTTTGATTGATTTAAAAAGACTATCTTCCAGAATGACTGGTTAATTTTACATTTCTGCAAGCTATAAGAGAAATTTTGTTTCTTTCTGTTCTTGATGGTATTTAGAGCTCCTGTATGTAAGCAGTGATAATTCAATTCCAGTGGTTTCTCAAGTACCCATTTACCACTTATATTTCCTAAATTTTGAAATATCTTTGTGGCTTTGGTCCATTTTCTAATTAAATTGTTCACTCTTCTACTGTTATTTTGAGAGTTCATCATGTCTCATAAATGTACATCCTTCATTTAATATTTATTTGTAACTCCAATTCCAGGGGAAATTACAGGAGTCTGGATTTCCTCTTCTAGTGTCCAAGGGTACTTACTACCCACACATGGTACACAGACAGGCCTTGAGGTAAAACACTATACACACAAAATAGTTTAAAAAATAATTTTTAAAGAAAGAAAATTAAATTTTTTTTCCTTTGTCATTGCCCATTTGCATAATTATGTCAGTATCTTCTTGTTCTGTGGTTTGTATATTGGTGTTCTTCAGTTTTATTCAAAATAATAGTTTTTCGGAATATGACATATAGTAATATGTCAAGTACTTTACTTTAGTGGTGTGTATTAGACAATGAACTTCATAATCAGATAGTCTTTATTCAGTTTCCACACTAATTTGGCAGTGCTGAGTCACCCTGTCAGTACTATTGCTACAGTGTGATGGTGATGGTGTACTCTTCATACACCATGGTATGGGTGATCTTCAAAAGATGTTGTCTCCCTATAGTGCGACTGTCATATTGTTATGAGCACCTCCGGGGTAATATAAACTACAGTTTCTGACTGTAAGAACATTTGCTTGGTTGACAGACAAGAGGACTTTCCAGAACACTTAAACCATGACCCAACCTTTCCAGTTCCATTGAAAATGTTACTTGAGCTCTTTCTTGTCCTTTTATTTAAGATATTATGTTAAATTTGAGGAATGTGAGTATAAATTGTTTCCTGACAGCTGGAAAGTATTAAGAGACATGAATTCTCTGGGATATTGGTTTTAAGTTCAGGTGACATTCTCTCCTGAGGATAACATGTGTCTGTCTGTTGTATTCTTGTTCACTTACTGGATGAAATATAGTATAACTGAGAAAACAGAATGTTAAGCCCTGAAGTTGAACGATTTAAATATGTGCTTATTCTCATGAAATTTTCAATGAGAAAATAGAAGCCAGTAATCTTTATTTAACTTTATAGAAGCTCACATAGTTCTGTGTTATTCTTTGTATCCTGTCCTGGATGATAGCATCTACAAGTTATCAGAAAACCTGAAATACAGCAAAGGAAACTTGCTGTAATGACTCAAACAAACGGATCCATTATCATGTATTATGTCTTAGTGTCCTGCATGTCCCTCTCCCCTACAGAAGATTTTACTCCCTGACTATTAGTGCCATTGTTTGACATAAAATAAGGAAATTCTAACTCTCTAGTCTAACTTAAGCCTATGTATAGTCATTTACCCCACCTATGTTGGTTTTGCCCATTCTTTTATAAATATTTTTGCATTTGCTGAAAGGTGATATTAGTGATAATGAAGATGATGATGAAGAAGGAAAGTAATAAATAGTTTGCTAGGTCTTTCTTCTTTTACCATCTGATACATTTCATGTACTGAAGAACTTGACTCAAAGGGAAGTCTATTTGGTAAGCCAAGCATGTCTTCCTGCTGGTGGCATAGGTAATAAAAGAAATGAGTCTTTAAACATGTGTTGGTGGGTTGATGAGGTGATAAGGGAAGGAAATTGTGAATTATGAAGATGCATACCTGAGAGAGTTCTATTTAAAATTAGCTTCTCTTTCATTTCTGTATCAAATGCTCTAGTTTAAAAAAAAATGAAAATAACATTATTTTCTATAGTATCAATTCACATTTTTGGGGTTTCTTAGCTAGCATTAACTCACACTACTTACATTTATGTTTCTATATACAAGCAATGAATAATTTGGAAATAAAATTCAGAAAATATGGATTTCCAGAAGGACCACTAAATTTATTCTTGGAATTTTGTTTCTATCTTGTTTTGTTGTTGAGACATGATAACATGTATCCCAACTTGGCCTCAAAGCTGCTATTTAGGAAGCTGAGGCAGGAGGATCACAAATTCAGACTCAGCCTAGCACCTCACTGAGATGTGGTCTAAAAGTTTTTAAAAGGCAAAAAGAGGCCTGAAGACATATATAGCCAGTGATTAGGCACTTGTCTAGTATGTGTGGGCCCTAGGTTCAATCCCAGTACTATTAAAAAGTAAAAGAATACTATTTATAGCAACAAGAAAAAAGCAAAACCTACAATAATAAATTTGTTTAAGGAGATAAATAACTATGCTGTGAGAACTACAAAACATTCCTGAAAGAAGTTGAAGATGTAAATGGGGAATGCCCTACACCCATGATCCCAAGACTCAGTATTAAAATATATGTACTACCAAAAAAGAAAGGCTGATCCTCAAATCAATATGGAATATTAAGGTGTCCAGATGATCAAAATGGTATGGAAAACAAAGATTAAAATTGGAGGACGTATACTATGACCATGCTGCATTGAGCTTCTGGTGTAAAAGTAGATTTTGTATGAACTAGTGGAATAGAATCAAGTAAAGAAACATTTGCATTTTGACAAGAATATTAAGGATTCCCATGTATGAAGAAAGTTCATACCCTCCTGTTAACACCATATATAAAATTAACACTCAGAAGAATGTATGGGGATAAATATTAATGACTTTTAAGTTTGAGAATGGATTGTTAAGCATGACATCAAGTGCATAGAAGTGAATGTGTTTGATAGATCTTCATAAATTTTAAACTGTATACCCAGACCACAGTGTTAAAAGTATTCTTTTTTAAAAGCAGATTATTAATTTAAACAAGTTCTGTAACTAATTCGAGTAAGTAATCTAAAATAAAATTTGTTTCTTTTCTTCTTCTAACTATCCTCTCTTCATCTGGAAATTGTCAGGCTTCACAGAGCTATTAGTTAGTTCTATGGCTGAAAAGTCCCAGAGTCTTTGAGATAAAGTACTAGGACAATGCGAAGTATCCCTGGCAAGCCTTTTGATTCTCCTGCCTCTGTCTCCAAGTTATGATTACAGGTGTGTGTCACTGTGTGTTGCATCTAGTTCTTCTTTTTTATTAGGATTACAGATGTGTGTCACTATGTGTTGCATCTAGTACTTCTTTTTATTATTCATTAATTTGTTTATTAATTCACTTTATATCCTGATCTCAACATCCCTCCCTCCTCTCTTCCCAGTTCAACCCCCTTACCTCCATCATCAGGGCTAAGGGTGTTCTTTCTCACTGAGACCAGACAAAGCAGCCCAGCTAGGGGAAGGGGAACCAGAGACAGGCACCAGGGTCAGAGGTAGCCCCTGTTCCAATTGTTAGGGAACCCACATGAGTACCAAGCTTTACATCTGCTACATTTGTAAGGAGGCTGAGGTCCAGTCCTTCATGTTGTTTGATTGATGCTTCAGTCTCTGTGAGCTTCCATGGGCCCAGGTTATTTTGCTCTTTACTCAGCTATTAAAAACAGTGACATCATGAAATTTGCAGGCAAATTGATGGAACTAGAGAATATCCTGAGTAAGATAACCCAACCCAGAAAGACACACATAGTATATACTCACTTGTACGTAGATATTACCCACAAAGGACAAGATAACCATGCTATAAACCACATACCCAAAGAAACTAAGTAACAAGGAGGGAGTAAGAGAAGGGTGCTTGAATCTCACTCAGAAGAGAAATTAAAATAGACATTGGGAGTGGATGAAGAGTAGGAGAGTGTTGGGGGTGAGAGGGCTGGGAGAGAAGGAAATTGGGGGCAGGGGTTATCTCTGGAACAAGCCAGAGACCTGAGATGGGGGTGACCCTAGCTGGGACTTGTAGCAGCTGAGGATATGGAGCCTGAAGTGGCCACCTCCTGTAGGCAGACAGGATTCCCAGTGCATGGAGGCAGATACCAACCCACCCTCAAAACCTTTAGCCCAAAATTTGCCCTGCCTACAAGATGCACAGGGTTAAAGATTGAAGGAATTGCCAACCAATGACTGACCTGCTTGAGGTCCACACCATGGGAAAGAGCCAGCCCCTGACACTATTAATGATACTCTGCTGTTTGCAGACAGGAACCTAGCATAACTCATCTGAAAGGCTCTATACAGCAGCTGATAGACACAGATGCAAAGACTCAAAACCAAACGTTAGGTGGAGCTCAGGGAGTCTTAGGGAAGAGTCAGGGGAAGCATTGAGAGAGCCAGAGGGGTCAAGGACACTGCATCTAGTTACTTCTATCAACATTAAGAGATAACCTATTCTTTCATAGTTCATTGTGCTGCTCTCCTCTCACTCTCAGATTTACTTTTTCCTTTTTTTATATATGAAGCTTTGTAAAAGATCAAGGATGGTGATCTTATAGATAATACAGCCTTGTATCTGTACATTGAATCTCTCAGCATCCCATTCTTCACAGTCCCTGCCAAGACCCTGAATAGTTCTTTTCCTTCAATTCACGTACAAAAAATAATTCATGCCTTCCATTTTCAAGGTCATTGTCTCCAGAAATGTTGAAATGTTTACATAATTAGGGTTATGAACAATATAACAAGCAAGTAAGCTTAATTTTTATAGTTTATTATTCTCTTAATTTCCTTATCACTAGCTTACCAGGAATTCTTAATACATGGGTAGTTCTAAAGAATCAAAGAAATTCATACATACATAAAGTGTATGCACATTTTCAGCCTGTTCTTTAGTCCCTTGGCATTCATCCGGGAACCCTAGGTTTCCTATCTTATCTGTTTTAACTATTTGTAAAACTTTCTGTGGTATGGGTAGTCAGGAGAGAAAAATGTACTGTCAAGGAGCAATTTTATTAGCAAGGAGGAAAAATTCTCAAAGTACACTTAAGTAGAGTGAAGTGGAAACTTCCATTTTCTTTGGAAAGTCAGCTGTATCAAAGGATGTTTTTCTGAAGCAGACATGTGAAGGAACATTTTGCTGAAGCAGACACAGATGAAGTAATGTTTTGTTAAAGCAAACACATGAATGGATGCATGATGTTAGGAATATAAATATAACCCAGGTGACAGTGGATGATGTTGGATGGTATTGGTATGCCTGGCCATTATTTAATGGTCATTGTTTGTCATGACTTCATAGAAAGAAACACCAAAAAAACTTTGCGTGGTATTCTGGTGGCATCTTGCAGCTTCCATGACCTTGGGCCAGTTGGCAGAGTGATGTCAGCTGATACAAACTCTTGCAGAATTTTGCCAAGACAGACTCACGTAATGAGGCAAGACCCATGGGAGGACACGTGATGTTTGGAGGAAGTATAAATAAGACCCAATGGACAGTGGTGGTGGGCCTACATAACTAGCTTTGCAATGCTTCCTTGGTCTCATGTCTTTGACTTCACTTCATTGAGAGAGGCATAATAGGGCTTTCCTGGTCGCTCCTGCTGACTCCTGCTGATTCTGAGGATGCTTGGCTGTTTCTGCTGGGTCATGCCACTGCCGCTGATTCATGTTTGTTATTCTGAGGCTACTGAACTGGACTACTGTTACATATACTGACAACGTAGATTAGATTTGGTCTAAAGAACTATTTTTAAACAGGTCTACTTCCCTCATATCCTAATAACCTTTCTTTTTCCACTTCCTCAGTGGGAGGTGGACTAGAAGGGAAGTTAAAACATTTTAGAACCCTTATTAGAAGTAAGATGTTAAAAATGTAAGCCTACAGTAAAAAGAGAAAGAAATGTAAGAAAGTAACGTCTGAGAACATAAGAACATCACCTGACAGTGCATGCTGCTGCCCAGCATCCTTCAACATCAGTAGCTTCGAAGCCTAAGCAACGTGTTTACAATTTAGTGCAAATCTTTAGTAGTTTAATTTTCTCAAATAATTTTCTCCCATAATACTGTGTCTTTTAGTGGATGAGTTTGGAATTGTTCAATCATAGAAGGGAAATTCTGGACTAAAGGAGAAAATAGGAGTTAGGTGTGCTCTCAAGAATGTTTTGTTGCCTGGATTATTACCTCATCTCTTCATTCCTAGCTCCCATTACCTAAACTGTTTTCCAGTATCCTGCCCAGTTTTCCTTTTCTCTTTTCTGATTAATAGTTTTCCTGTTTATTTCATCATCTGCTCACAATTCCCCACTATACATTACCTGTATTTTTTTTAATCATTCCAGTTTTTTATTTTTCTCGTTCTGTACCTTTGAGGATTTTTTTGTTTACAAAAAAACTCAGATCTCAAAAAAAGTGCCCTCTAGAAGATAGTGGTAGCAAAATGAGCACCAAAGAGAAAAATGTTGACTTAGCTTAAAAACTTGATACTGATTTATATTTTTAATGTAAATGGTAAATCATTCAGTAAGAAGTCAGAGTTACAGGTGGCAGTTTTAGTCCCCAAACTAAAGTCTGTATACATAAATTAATATTTCCAAGATAACTACATTACACTAGGAAGCAAAATTTTCACCCAGAGAGCTATTCACATAGAGTACCATGGCCTCTGCATCTGACTGCCTATTTGTGTACATACTGTTCCACATCAGTATGCTTGACTGTTGCAACCTTGGGTTCAGGATCTCTGAATAGGGTGACAAGGGATTGAAGAAAGGACAGACACTGAAAAGCATGTACAGAAAAGCTGAGGTCAGGTTGTTCCAGGGTGAGCACACCCTCTGCATGTTTATTAAGTATGGGGGAGAAGTTGTCTGGTCTTTGTGGGATACATGTATAGGTGAATATTCTCTAGCTTTAAACATCTGGGAAAGGTCTAGTTGCTAGTGTTTATACCAGTGGTCACTCATTGACACTTGGACTTATAGGAAAGCTCTGCCATGGCCCATAATAGAATTGCTTTTGCCTATTCATCATTGGTCTTAGACCTTGGTCTTTGTATGGCTGTGCCAATGACAGCAGTATGTATTATCACAGAGGACTTCACTCACTTAGGACTTTCTCATTCCCCTTCATTTAACCTTAGTCAAGTCATTATGCCTCTTTGAGCCTTAATTGTATCATGTGATCTGAGTTCAGTGAGAAACCCTTCTAAAATAAGGTAGCAAATAATTGAGGAATTCTCACAACTGCCATCCATACATAGGTACACACAGAATTATTAATACTGGTTTGGAAAATTCTTCTCAAAATGTTAATGGAACCTTTTGTTTATATATTGCTAACCCACCTGTTGACAATCTTTGTAATAAATATAAACATTCTTCCTGTGTATAGAAAGCATGAAGTTGTTTTTAAAATAAACAAAAACCAAATGTGGTATTAGTGATGTGACTCGTGGTTAAACTTGTTTGCAGCACAAGCGTAACAACCTGGGTTTGATCCTTGAAACTCGTAAAGGTAAAAGTAGAGATTCAACTCCATGGGTTTTTTTTCTGATCTCCATGTGCACACATTCACAAAAAGAATAAACAATAATTTTCATGCACTCATGAACATACTCACATAAACACACATACATATAATTAAAAATGAATCTTCAAAGTAAAGGGCGATCTGAAAAGATGGCTTAATGGTTAAGAATATGTACTACTCTTGTAGTAGACATCTTTAGTTTAGGGGTAATGCAATGCCTTTCTAGTCTCTGTACCTATATGCACATACCCTACTGTTGGGCTGTAGTGTGTGTTGGTGTGGGTCCTGTTGGATTGAATTGTGGGTCCCATGTCTGCCACCCCCAAGGGCTAGTGCTGGGGCTCAGGTTCTGTTCAGGGGTGGAGGGAACACAGTCTGTGGTCCCGCAGGAAACGTTGCTCTTGAGTTGGGGGTCCCCAGGCCAAGGCAGCCTCCCAGTGGGCCCCAAAGAAGGGAGATAGTCCATGGCCATAGGCTATGGTCTTAAGATATTTATTGTCATGGTGGAAAATGGATGAAGCTATACCCGGGTATTCTCAGGGCTGGCCTGAGGTTAAATACCTTTGCAAGGAGGAGGGTCTGGGAAGGAATGCTTAATTGATTATGCCCTCTGGCCTTTAAGTATCTCATTAATATGGAGATCTGTCTTGAAGCTCTGTGACCTGTAGTCACACCTCTACCTGTGGAGGGGCTAGTAGAGTGTTGTCTTATGTGACCAATGTCCACAGACCTCTCTCTGGGAGGCTGTAGCTATGTGAAAGAAGCCAGGGTCCTAGGAGCAAGGCCAAACTCCTAACGTCCCTGAGGGTCTCCTCCACCAGGTACCCTGCTGCCTCTCACAGCCCCACACCCTACACTCTATGACACTTTATATGCTATAAAGGAAAGCATTTAATTGACCTTACAGTTCTATGTAGATTAGAGTCCTTGATAGCAGAGCAAAGGCGTGATCACCCACTAGGGACCAAGTATTCAGATGTTTGAGACTTAACAGGGGACATCTCGTTCAACCTTTCTTCCCACCCCCCAAAACCACCACTACACACTTAAAAGAACAGTTCTGTTACAAACATAACTTTCAAAAAGAAGTAAGTGTGGTGATCAAAGCACTGTTGGCACAGGGTAGATGGCACAGCAGTTAGACTGTCTTAGTTTTATCTCAGTCTTAGTTTTATTTTATGGTGTGTGTTCGTAGTGAGGGGCCATTATGGCAACCTGCTCCTGGAAGTCAGGTGGCAATCTTGGGTGTCAATCCTTTCTTTCATTACAGACTTTCTGAGATTGTCTACTTTCTGTTTCCATTATAAGCATGCTGACGTTAACAAGTTTTTTACTACAATGTCTAGCTTTTTGAGGCTTCTGGGAGTCTAAACTCAGTCCTCTAAACTAGAACGACAGCACTGAACCATCTCCTCAGACTTGTCTATAGTTTGTTTATCATCTAGATCTGAAGTTGCTATTTAATTGCCTTACTTCTGGAAAGAAAAATAATTTTTGTATTCCTTTGCAATTTTGTTTCCAGTTACAGAGGAAAAAAAATCCCTTGGTTAAAAATGAGATAACAGTTTAACAAAATAGATGCTCAGATGGTGTGCTGTATAGTTTTATGTCAACTTGACACAAGCTATAGTCATCTGAGAGGAAGAAACATCAATTAAGAAAATACCTCCATTTTCTTAATTAATGATTGATGGTACATTGTGGATGGTACTATCCCTGGACTGGTGGTTCTACATTCTATAAAAAGGTTCTTTAACAAGCCTGGGAGAGCAAGCCAGTAAGCAGTACCCTCCATGGCCTCTGCATCAGCTCCTGCCTCCAGGGTCCTGCCATGTTTGAATTCTTGTCCCTACTTCACTGATGATGAACAGTAGTGTGGAAACCAGATAAACCCTTTTTAAAAAGTAAAATAACAAAAGAATACCTTAACATAGTGAGCTGGCAACTTAACATAGTGAGTTGAGGGTGAGCACATGTTAGCTGTATAGCTCTTGCCTATCCCAGAACCTCTATGTTAAGACAAAGGGGATTTTTCTTTGGCTATTCTTAGGAATCATCACATTCTTAAAAATAGTACATTGTAATGTACTTCTGTGGGTGTAAAAGTATTCTGGTGTGCCACACATGACTCTTGAGCATTTACTGTCTCCCACACCTCATCTTAGGTAATATAAGGCAATTCAAGTCCATTTCAGAATTACTGAGGAAGAAAAAGGTAGCATGTTCACAGCTGGAGCTGCACATGATTCCTGGGACGTAGTAAACCCGAATGACAGCATATTGGCTCTGCCTAAGATAGTAAAATCTGAAGTCCTGTGTAAGCCTGCAAGGACTAAGAGAAGTAGAAGTCCAGGAGCAGCATGTTGTATTGGATCCTCATCTAAGAATCCCATCTCCATGTCTGCCCCTAAAGATTTTAAACTTTGTTAAATCCTTGTTGTCAGGTACAGTAGTAAGTCTTAATAGAAAATAATAAATACATTTGCCTTATGATCTAGCTTCTGTGTAAGTATGATAAAAGCTGGCAACTCATACAAGAAAATGAGATCTACTTCATTGAGATACACACTGGTCTTTATATGACAAAAAATATCTAGAGGTGTTATGATTTTTTACCAATTTTGCCTTGAAAAATAAACTTCACATTTCTCCAAAAGGTCATCTTTACACTATTATCTCTCTGAACAGAGGTGGTTTTGTGTATATTTGATAAATCTAGCACCAAATTCATGTTAAATTTGTCTTTTTTTTAATTTTTTTGTATGAACATCTTCTTGTGTGTGCGCATGCATGTGTAAGCTAGAGATTGTCAGGAGTCTTCCTCTATTGCTTTTTTGTTGCATTTATTTATTTGTTTGTTTGTTTATTTATTTATATTTGTACTCGAGAGCACACATACGTGCTTACACATGCCATGGCAGGCCTATTAGAGTTGGTTCTCTGTCACACCATGCGTATCCTAGCAGTTCAACTCTGGTTGTCAGGCTTGGCAGCAAGTGCCTTTACTCACTTAGCCACCTTGCTAGCCCCCCACTTGCCTTTCTTTTAAAAAGAAAAACAATTTTTATTTTATTTTCAAATTTTTCCATCTTATTTTTGAGATAGTCTCTCACTGAACCTGAAGTCCTCCCAGTATCTCAGAGCACAGTTTTATTGAATAAAATTAACAGCCACAAGATATCCAGAGATAATAAAGTATATTCATCAGTAAATATTATAAAACTGGGCATATATGAGAATTTGTATGGGCACATCAATTGTGTACACTGTTGAAAAAGAGAAATATCTTTTACTTATTGTAGTAAAATCACTTGATACAAGGTCTGACTTGTTAACAGACTTTTAAGGTTATGCTGCTTTGTTGATGACATGTAGATAGATGACCTTTAGTAACTATCTTGCTTTTATGGTATCCACATGGCACCAGCATACCATATTGAGTACTTAGTTTAGAACTCTACCATGCTGCCCAGATTAAGGTGCAGGCCCCACTCGCCAGAGTGCTGCAGATGGTGAGGGGTAGAGCCAGCTCTCCTGTTCTCATGACTTGGGGACCAGCTCTCCCACCTGCTGCATGTGGTGACGGGTGAGGGAGTCCTTACCACTACCACCCATTTTTATGAAGATCTTATATTTTAACTTACACCTAGTCTAAGGAATGTTAAAATACAATTTTGAAATCAAGAGTTGAGGGCACAGAATCAAAGTATAGTCAGTTTCTTGTTCATATTCTTCTGACTGTTGACATTTGACCTCTTCAGGCTCCCATTTCTTTTCCTATAAACTACTTCTGAATGTTACAAAGAAGATCGCATAAACACCACAGGAAAGAATTTAACACATGAACTAATACTCTTCTGTAACTTGTAAACAGAAATGTGACCAGTGTGTAGAAGACTCAGAAAATGGATTTCTTGTGTACATCAGTAGTTTGGGGAAAGGAACTGGAATTGTCTGGAGTACAGCTCAGGGAGTATAGACAGTATTGCTCCATCAAAGACTCCTGTGAAGGATTGTCCTGTCTTCAGGGAGCTGGAGCTGTAAGAAACCAGTGGTGGAGGCTTGGGGTAGAGGACTAAGCTGAGAACAGATGTTTCTGCTCACTAACACCATCCACTTGTTCCATTAACAGCCTGTGAGTGTACTGATTTAGAATATTATAAAACAGAAATATACCAGGAATTTTCCTGTTTCTTTCAGCCTTCTGGAAATACTTTTTACTAAGTGAATTTTATAGGAACACTTGAAAGATTAGTTGCATTGTTTTTCTTCCTTCTGTGGCTTTTGAAAAGGCAGATTTCTGTGTTATAATGGGGAGAATTAAAATAGTTGTAGGTAAGAAGCTTGGCTTTATGAAAGGACCTGTCCTTTAGATGTAGGTGAAGACATGTCAGACTAGTAAAGGAAGGTAAGAGGCCGAGTTGTTCTTGTTCACTTTTCACCCTTAAGGCTGCAGTGCTCTGAGCTGCATTCCATTCCTTTTGAACACCTGCTGTAACATGCATCAAGTCTTTTCTTGCACAGTACTATAGGGTTTTGCAGAACTGAGCAAGCCCAGCATCAGACAGAAACTTTCAGATTGATTGATTGATTTGTTTTAATACAAACATATGCTTATATGTTGGCACATAGAAATATTTTTTTAAGAATTGTTTTTCAAAGAATATTATAACCCTGGCTCCTAATGGTGTCCCTGGCACATTGTAGACACTCAGCTGGTGTCAGTGGGATTGATCTGCTTTGAGAAGCTTCAAGCTGGACAGAGCCATTGGCCAAAGTGTTGGATCACGAAATTAATTTAAGTACTGGTTAGAAGGAAGTTCTAATTGGTAGGTATCATTGTGTTTGCAGACTTATGAGCCCATTAAAAGAATGTTTGTCTTTATCTCCTACACAATAGAAAGACATTGTCAGAAAGGATTGTCTTGTAATGAGTTAAGTCCTTTGCCCTGAAATTGTGTTAGTCTCCTTGTTTCAAGCTGTGCTTCATTCCTGTATTTCTTGCATGCTGCATCCAGAACCATAAATCAGACTTCTCACATGATTAAAAGTCCTCCACAGTTTTCTGTAAACTGTGAGATTACCTAACATGTGCAATGTCATGCATGTGGATTTTTCCCCACCTGCTTCCATATCTCCATGTTCCTGAGTGTCCTCCACTGGTGTTTCTTTCCCATATGTGTTCATCATTTGTCATAGATAGAAAAAAACTAGATGAAATCACTATCCTTGGCTGTCTTGGTCTTCCTGAAGCTGAATAAAGCAGTGCCTTGGGAGTGGTCTGTCCCTGTCACGTGGAATGCCTCGCTGAATGGGCTGCATGCTGCTGTACATGTTCTTAGCAACCTTACCTTCTCAACATGATGAACTTCACTTTGTGATTTAAGGCCTAACTCTTTGACATTAGAAAATATTTGCGGATATTTAAAATCTATTTGACCATTTTGTTTGTTTGTTTGTTTGTTTGTTTGTTTCCAGACTACTTTAAATAAATAAATCCTAACTTAGGAGTTCTTTTCATTTTTGGACCCAGATGTAATAATATGGTTTTAAATGTTAATTACCTACTATACTAACAATGATTTTTGTACTTGTTAAATTTTTTGTACATTTATTTATATGGGGGAAATGCCAGTGGTGGGGATTTAAGAATGATCCCCATAGACTCATATGTTTGAGTATGTGTTCATTGATGGTAGAATTATTTTTTGAAAAGTTAGTAGGGGTGGTCTTGTTGGAGGAGTTGTATGTCAGCGAGGGTGGACTTTGAGGTTTCAAAAGAACTCTAACCATTCCCAGTATTTCGGCCATGTGGTTATGTCTCAAGATGTGAGCTCTCGTATTTATATCCATTCGGTTCCAGTACCATGCCTGTTGCCATGATAGTCACGAACTCTAACTTTCTGAAACTAAGCCTCAAATTAAATATGCTTTCTTTTGTAAGTTGCTTTGATCATGGTATTATGTACAGTAATAGATGTGTGTGGGGGTGGGTGGGTGGCTGGGTGTGGGGGTGGAGGGGGGTAGAGAGAGAGTGTTAGTTGGGGAGGGGCAAGACTGCAGGCAGAAAAGCATCCAGCAAGGCTGTATTTGCTCCAAGAGGCTTTATTGACTTGCTCAACTGAGTGAATATTTATTAAGTGGCTCATGAATGCCGTGGTTGAACAGATGAGTGAATGTGGTTTCTGCCATTCTTTACAGTCTGCAGTCTGTTGGGAAAGACCATAATTAAACACACAAATATAATGAAAAAGACCAAGTAGCTATGATGTTGGTAGAGACTTGGTAGTAGTGTTAACCACATGTACTACTACTATGCTAGAGTTAGGGAAGAAGAGAAGTGAGTACCTAAAGCTAAGGTTTCTTTGAAACAAACAAGACCTGCTACATGTTACCCTATTTTGGAGGTTTTCTCCATGAATGGAGGGTGCCTCATTGTTCTTTTGATTTAGGGGTGAAGACCTGACAGTTCTCCTGTCCCAGAGGAGTGCACACCATTTTCTTACATGCCCCTTTTCATTCTTTCTTTGGTTTGGTTTGGTTTGGTTTTTCAAGACAGGTTCTTCGTATTTAGCCCTGGCTAACATAAATTCACAACAGTCTCCGAAGTACTGGGATTGCAGCTGTAATGACACCATTATTAGTTTCAGAGTGTCTGTTTTAATATTTTGAACTACATGAGTATTTTCCGTACTGATTAACTTTGAATGTTTGATAAAGTCCAAGCATTAAATTATAGAACTTATAAAACAGAATGGAACTTGTAACTGCCGTTGGGTTTCACAACAAACTTTCAATGTTTTGAATTCTTTATATACAAATCATAAAGAAAAATGTATTGGTTTTATAAAGAATATGTTTGCTTAGGTGGTCATGTAATGTATGCTATGGAGGATGCCATGTAGACCCTTAGAATGGGGTCCTTTTAAGTCATCTGGCTCTGGTAGAAAACAATATGCACAAGGCCCTGCATTCCATCCCAGTACTATAAAAAAAAAAACAACAACAACATCGTAATGGATGCACACACATACAAAAGGTCATGTAATGATATTGTAATTCCTAATTTGGACACAAAAACAGAATTCAGTGACTCCCTTAACTGTTGACAAAAGTGAAAAACTTTGCATATCTGAGTATTTGAGGATGCCTGTAGATGCACACCAACTCCTCTGATTAACGTCCCTTTATTCTTATACATAAAGGCACTAAGGCTGTTAGAGACGTCCAGACTTGCCCAAGAACTTGAATGAGTTCTCAGAAAATACAGTTAGGGTCAGGGAGATAGCTCAGCAGTTAAAGCAAGCTTGCCTTCTTCTGATCCCCAGAACCCCATTTAAATACTGAGTTGATGTGATGGCCCTCCTGTTGCTCCATCCAGTAAGGTTAGAAACATGAAGTCCCCAGAGCTGGCTAGCAAGACTAGCCATATCAGCAAGCTCTGGGTTTGAGTGAAAGGCCCTTCCTCAATGACTAAGATGCCAGAGCAGTCAAGGTGATTACTGATATTAACCTGGGCTTCTATTTACACTCACATACAGATGTGTTCTCTAAAACTATGCATGAGCACATGTATTAGGCAACTTGCCCTGTGATTGTTTTTAAGTACTGTTTGAATGAAAATGCTACAGTATCCAAGGTGACTTTAAGTTGGAAGGGTTCAGTAGTAGAAAAGGCCTGGCCATGCTGATTTCACAGAGCACTCATCACTCTGAATATATCTACTTTCATATCCAAGAACATTACTTTAAAAAAGAATTTAGAAAGTGTGTTAATTCATTCAGATTCTACAGGAAGGAAGGAAGAAAGGAACGAAGGAAGGAAAGAAGGAAAGAAGGGGGAAAAGGGGAAAAGGAAAAGGGAAGGAAAGGAAAAAGGAAAGGAAGGGAGGCTCTTTCCTGCTCTTTTTAAAGCATGACTTTCACTGACAAGATCAGACCAGAAAAGGCCTCTCTGGCTACAGACCCAGATGATTTGACATGCACTCAGCCTGCACTATCCTGGAGCAGCTTTAGCTAAACAGAGCACAGGTGTATGTTGGGCAATCCAGCACCTAATCAATGTTTATGCTCTGTATTTTTTGCTGTGTTCTTTTAGGCATTAGAAAGGAAATTTTAAACTTCAAAGGAGTTTATTAGTTTTTAAGAAAGTTTTTTTTACAGCTGTTTTTCCAACAACTAAACAGGGTCCACTTTAAGTCAATATTTGGGCATTGAAGAAAAACTTGCTTTGCTTTCTTAAGTTTTCACCTTAACTCCAGCTCCATGGGATCTGACTCCCTCTTCTGACCTCTTCGGGCAACTGCACGCACATGTTTCATGCCCACACAGAGACAGACAGACAGACAATTAAAAATGCAACTTTTTTAAAGGAAGCATGAACCTTTAAAGTTTTTTTTCTGCCCAATATTTTACAAACATATAGAACTAAAGTCCCTTACTCCTTTTAGCGCTTAGACTATTTATTAACACTAGCATGAAATAGGAGGCTACTGAACTATACATTATATATAGAGTTAGCTGACTCTAAGCCTTAGCACTATGGGTTAATTAAAAATGAAGAAGTGCTTGCTATGGAATTGAAACAGTTGTAATAGCTGTCACTTACATTTATAGCCAAATCAATAGTGATTGCTTTATGACAACTTAGAATTTGTCACCTCTTAATTCTTATGTAAATTTCCAAACTGATTAGTCAGAGAAAATAGTCTCTCCAAAGAGAGAAAGAAAATATCTCTGTTGCTGTTAGGTTCATTAATTCATAAATACTCAACCTCTAGCAAATATAACAGTTTCTATGTCTTTAAATTTTGCTTTAGTTATGCTTTCTTATAAGGTTCATAGAACAAACTAGATCTTTTATTCTGTATGGTTCAGTTTATGTGTAAAGTTGTAAAAACACCTCTAACCAAGTTAAAGAATATCTCACTTGCATTCACTAAATGACTGCTTTAGCCACTGACAGTCCATCTTTCCCTTTATGAAGAACCATCAACACCGCTTTGCTTTTTTGTTACTTGAGATTTCACATAAATGTAATTATATAGTATGTGGCTTAGGTAGTTAACACTGGTTGTTAACTCAATAGGAAAGATCTAGAGTTGCCCAGGAGACAAACCTCTGGGTGTGCCTAGGAGAGATTTTTTAGATTTGATTAATTGAGATGGGAAGACCCACCTTAAGCATCATACAAAGAAAAAAATGAAAGAGCGCTTAATATTCTATCTCTACTTTGTAACTGCATGTTTTTCTACATGCACCCAAGTTCCCCAAAATAACAACTCTGAGACTTCTTATATATGACTAAATGTCTAGGCCAGTAGCTTTGGCTCATTTCTGCTAGCTCATAACTTAGTTATCCTCCTTAAACTGGTCAAGTCATGCCACGTGACTCTCCCCTCCTTCTGTTTCATGTGACAGTCTTCCTCAGAGTTCAGGGCAAATCTTCTCCCACACCCGTCTGTCCCAGAAATCCCCTCTATACCGTAACTTCCACCTACCTATTTCCTGCCTAAGCTACTAAGCCAACAGCATTTTTTGACAGGTGATGATCTATACGCTGTACAATTGATTCTCTCTACACTGCTTCCTGACTGGAGCTAAAACATGACAACTGTCTCAAGCTCTTGCCACCAGAATTTTTTTACTGAAGCAGGATCTTTTCATAAAACGGTTCCTTCATTATTTGCTTTCAGAATCAGCATGGGCCCTTCTACCATCCTACTCTTTACAATTTTAGCCTCTTTCTCTCACACTGTATGTTTCTTTAGCAACTAAGTTCTCCCAAGTATTATTGTGAAGAACGGAATATAGTTCTGTGGTAAAACACTTGCCTAACACATACATGACCCTAAATGGAATACCTAGTACTGGAAGGCCATAGTTGTTTTCAGTATCCTCTGTCACTTGAATTTATGTATAAATCTCAGTTATGTTTTCACTTTCTTATTTAAAAGATCATATTGAGATTGTATGTAATCTATAGATAAATTTTGGAATAATTATCTTAACGTTGAATTATCTAATTTACAAACATGCCTTAAATACTTAGGTCTTTCATTCTCTCAAGAGTACTCTGTTTTTCTGTAAAGAATTCTTTGCTTACTTTTATTTCCAGGTTGTATTTGAGTTTTATGACATATTTCAAATAGGGGAGTTTTTACTGTTCATTATATAGTAGCAACCAATTTTTTAAAATAGTAAACTTATACTGTGTAGGTTTGGTATAACTGTTTTATAGGGTTTATTTATCTACTTTAGAATTTCTATGTAAACATGTTTCTGAAGTTGTTTTTTTTTAACTTACCTTTTTTCCTTTTTTGTTGTTGTTTTTGTTTTTCGAGACAGAGTTTCTCTGTGTAGCCCTGGCTGTCCTGGAACTCACTCTGTAGACCAGGCTGGCCTCGAACTCAGAAATCCACCTGCCTTTGCCTCCCAAGTGCTGGGATTAAAGGTGTGCACCACCACTGCCTGGCTTAACTTACATTTTTATTTTATGTATTCTATACACCCTCTTTCTTCCTTACTGCTCTTTTAGAGTCTTCAGTTCTAGAGTTGATGGGTAGCATTCAATACTTCGACGTTAAAGCTGTCTCTATCTGCAGGTACTCAGTAAGAAAATACCTTTTCTCATATTGAAGAAGGCTTCCCTTCTATTCTGTTTGCTGAGAGTTTAGTGTCATGAGTAGGTCTTGATTGCTAAGTGCTTTTTCTCTGTATCAAAATGATCATAGGTTTTATACTTTTTTAATCAGTGCAATGACGTGTTCTGATTAAATTTTAAATACTAACTCAACCTTTGGTTCCAGAGATAACTCTTACTTGGTTTTGATTATTCATTTTGTAAATCAGATTCTGTTTTCCAGTATTTTGAAGATTTGGTAGTCTGTGTTTATAAAAGCCATTCTTTAATTTTTGTTCTTTGTAATAATCTTTGCCAAGTTTGAAGTTAATAGCATAACATTATAAAACAGTTTAATGAGTATACCTTTCTATGTTCTGAAATGGTTTTATAATGGTTTAATGATTTTGGCGGGGGGGGGGGTGGTTGGTTTGGTTTGATTTTGTTGTTGTTGTTGTTGTTGTTGGGTTTTTTTGTTTATTTGTTTTTGTTTTGGCCATTGAAGCTAGCTCTCAGTTCACTTAATATGGGGTTTACAAAGTTACCCTGTCAGGTTTTAAACTTCTCCTGTATTCCTAGATGGGCCTTGAACTTCCATGTGCTGCTTTGGCCTCTGAATGTTGTCATTGTGGGTATTTATCACAAGACAAGCTCTAAAACTGCCCTTTCTGATTATACCAGCAGTAAGAATGATATTTTTGTGTTTCCATAAGGGAAAAGAGTCTACAATTTTTGAAATATTTAATTTCCAGTGCTTTTTATTTTTTGTGGAAGATTTTGTCTTCTACCTTGTATCATTTGCCTTCAATCTGTAAAGCTTCTTGACCATTTTTATAACATACAACTCATGAAACGTTGTTGTTGTTGTTGTTGTTCTTTTATCTGAAAATAACTTTGTTTATCCTTCATTATTGAAAGTTATTTTTGTTATGAATAGGGTCTGGATAACATTTTTGTTTCAGCACTTCGAAAATGTTATTTCCCTGATAAACTGCCTGTGTATTGGGTTGGGGAGTCTTTAGTTGTTAACCCACAGCATGAACCTTGAAGAGCGGGGCCTAAAAAATGAGAATGACTAAAGTCTCATGCAGAAGCCAACTTTATTCAGAGCATCAGACAATTTATACCCTGAGGGGTACAAAGAGTCCCCTGAGTAAACTGTACAATCACAAAGACAAGCTACAGGTGACAAAAACATGTTTTCCAGGGAGGCATATGAATAATAACAGCTGAAGCAAGCGTATTCCTGTCCACTATACCTGGGAAGAAAATGAACACACGTTCCAAGAACAGTTCTGTGTTTTGAGAAACTGAATTCACAAATTGTTTCCTGGTGTTTTCTCACAAGCACTCAGAACTCTCCTCCTACAACTCCATCCTTGAACCATGTTTTATGATTATTGATTCCAGTGTCCCCTGTTTGACCTGTGTTCAAGATACTCTTGAGTTGGAGGTCTTAGCAGTTGGACTGAAACACTTTCTTTTTATCCTGTTGGATCTTCTTGACTGTGAATTTGTGTTTTGCCTTGTCTATTTGGAGAAAATTTGAGGCTCTTAGTTCTTCAGATTTTTTTTTTGTTCCAGTTTTTCTTTCTTTTTCTTCTAGAACTCTGATTATGTCATAGTAGACCTTTTTATATTATTACATAGGAGTAATCTTTTAATGTAAATTTTATCATCTTAGTTTTCTTCCACGCATCAACAGTAGAATATTTTCTACAGTGTGTTTTTGTGTTTTTCTGATCTCACTACTTACCTCTTGTTTTCATTATTCACTATGCCTCAGACTCTTTGGGTTTCTTTCTCTCCTGCTATGTGTCACTTGTTTTCTTTAGTATTTGACCTTCTCTTTACCTTGAATCTTCTTCCAACATCTCTTCATGTATCTAGCTTCTTTGAGTATTTGTACAAGACTTTTCTAATTGCCCCATCTAAATGCTACTGCATTCCCTCAAAAAATACACATCTATTTCAGTACCTTTGTTGAGATGCATATGCCATAAAATTCACTCACTTAAAATATCTTTATTGGTTCTTAAGTTTGCATAATCATTACCACAGTTAGCTTTACACATCTATGTTTTACACATTTGTCCTTTTTCTCAATACCAAAGCTGTCTGGTGAGTAGCACATGCTAACTTTCTGAGTAAGTTCACTGGGTCTGGCATAATGTAGGCACTAGCCTTCAGTGAAATGCTAAAAACATTCAGTTGTTAAATTTATCTCTAAGCCTATTCCTTTATCATAGCTGTGCTATTTTTAGGGCTTTCTAAACAGAAAATAGCTTATTCTGTGTTTTATGAGTTAATTGACGGAAACTTTCTTTTTAATTTCATGTAATAAATACAAGTCACCTGCACATTTCTCTAAATGTTATAATTTTCTACTTACCTTGGCAGTTGTTCAGAAATTTTTCCGGAACTATTGTTGTCCTATCTTCAAAAACCAACTAGATACCATTTATATCCTGAAATAGATTATGGGGCATCTAGTACTTGTAATTATTTGTTAGTTAAGGATAATAGTTGTGCAGTTATTTCTGAAAAAGTAGGTGTTCTCTTTTCCTGACTGCCTTTGATATGGAGGGTCACTTCTGAGCATAGCTAAGCCTTGCTATTCCATCTTTGTAGGCTTTGATGAGGCCTGGAAGAATTGACAGGATCATTTACGTGCCCTTACCGGATGCAGCTACAAGAAGAGAAATACTGAACCTGCAGTTCCACTCAATGCCAATCAGTAATGAGGTTGACCTGGATGAACTTGTCCTCCAGACTGACACCTACTCAGGAGCAGAGGTAAGATAATTCCCCAAAATACAGATGATGTATCTTAGGGGTAGAACTCATGTATAGCATGCAAAGAGCCCTGGGTTCAACCCCCAAACACACACTCACATGCCATACCTCCCACACATCCCAAAAAGAAAAAATTAGGGTAGAAGGGAAGCAGTGTGGTTCATGGTCATTAAGCAAAAGATACCGCTTGCTAACACCTATGTTAATTTACTGTGAACCAACAAATCTTCAAATAAACAAGTACTAAATCACATTATACTTTACTTGACTTGTTGAATCTCACTGGTTTATTTACCTAGTTCTAATGATTTTTCAAACTATTCGTTAGTATACTGTATAGCACAGTGGGAGGATCACTGGACTAAAAGAAGCTGACTCTATCTGACTTCCTGACTCCTGTTTCTAACTAGTCAGCTAACATACTTACTGAACTTTGGTTCCTTTTGTTAAACTACCAATTATAGTAGGGTAGAATAAACTTTTCTCAAATTTTCTTGTGGAGGTGATACTATAATCCCATAAACAATTTTGCAAAGCGATTGTATAATTTTAATTATTTGATCTACTTTTGATCACAAAGATTATCTCAAAAAAAAAATAAATAAATAAAGAGTAAAAGGGACTATCTACCCTTAACCGTAAAAATGAATTCTTAGCCTCTAAAAGCCCTAAGATAGCTTTCATGTATTTTCCCTCTTCTTAGAAAATCTTCCTCTTAGCCAATTTTTGTTACAAAATAAAATTCGATGAAGTTATTAAGTAACTTTTCTACATGGACTACCACAACCCCCAGGACTGGGAATTGAACCCAGGTCCTCATGCATGCTAGGCAAGGACTTCATCACTGAACCACATTCCCAGACTCCTATATTTATTTCTTACAAAAACAATATACCAAATACTGCAGCACAGAATTAGCTTCAGAATACCACTGAAATGGATTTTTCTGGTAATTTAATATTCTAATAAGAAATTATATATTCATTTGGTTGTGGGTTGCTAGTAAGCAGGGGCTTTATATGTTTTTATTTGCCATTTTCATCTAACTTTTGAAGAAAAAAAAGAGAGATAAAAACATATAATCAGGCAAACTTCCATAGAGTTGGCTTTAGTATCTCATACAGTCATAGCAAATACCAACAAAAAAGTCATAGGTACTTACTGCTTTATCTTACCAGCTGTGGAAAGCAACTTAGGAAGCAGCTGGGGTACACTGACCTGAGTCCCATCTGAAACAGCAGTATTTACTATCATCTCTTTGGCATGGCTGTAAAATCAAACTGATCATGTAATTAATATGACAGAAAACTCAGGTATTTCTAAAGGGGGCTTTTGATGTCAGTATAGGGCCTAGCATTGAGTATATAACATGCCAATTTATATGAACAAGGAGAAAAAACTATAATTCCCTCATCTGAATAAGAGTAGTTAGTAGTTAGCAGGATGTTAGCCTGCCCTTTCATATTGAACTAATTCATGATAGTCATACTTTAGTACAAAACGGAAATATAAGTTGGTGAATTTTAATCAAGCCAGAAAGAAAAAAAAAAAAACCTCATTTGGTGCCAGCAGTTATACCATCTAGCACATTCTTATTCTATCTAAAATAGAAACATGTTTATAATCAGTTTTAATATCCAGTGTAGATTGCCACAATCTACAAAGTGCCACAGAAAAACAGTAGTAAATTCTGTGCTTTCTAAGTTATATCATGCCCCAAATGATCAAGCTTTGAGGAAACCACTCTGATCTCATTTAGTGTATGTATTGTTAATAACTTCTGAGGGATAGGAACTTCTCAAAGCTGCATCCTCCCAATTCTCCCAGAATCGGATGAGAAGGTAGGATGCATGCATGGATGGATGGATGGATGGATGGATGGATGGATGGATGGATGGATGGATGGATGGATGGATGAAATAGTTAAGCAGTTCACAGACATGTTTAAAAGAAGTATTTAAATGTTAAAACTGATAAACAGGAAATTTAACAGTCAATACTTAAATTTATACAAAAATGTAAGATCTCATCTTTCTCTCTCTCTCTCTCTCTCTCTTTTTGTCTGTCTTTTCATCAGAATGACAACAGTGCTACAGTTTGAAGGCCAAAATTAGGTTTGATTTTTTTTTTTTTTTTACAGTAAAATGAATGTAAGATGATACTCTCAGTCACATTTCTTCTTTTGATTTCTAATTAAAACAATATAGCTGTGGTTGAGGTAGAGATGATTCTCTTACTTTTAATGACTGTGATTGGTCAAAGTTACTTTCAGACAAGTATTTTCATTTTAGCCAGTTAATGTTGTTCCTTAAAAGCCTTGTCTTGAAGCAGAACTTGAAACTCTTCTGAGACATTCCATTTTCCCTCCTGGAGAGGACATACAAAGTAAAGCCCCAAGAGCATCTTAGAGGAAGTGCTAGCACAGTGGCTTTCAATTTCTAGGTTGCAACCTCTTGAGAGGGCTGAATGACCCTTTCACAGGGGTCACCAAAGACCATCAGAAAACATGGATAATTATATTATGATTCATAAAAGAAGCAAAAATAAAGTTATAAAGTAGCAATGAAAATGATTTTATGATTGGGGGTCACCACAATATGAGGGACAGTATTAAAGGGTTGCAGCATTAGGAATGTTGAGAACCACTGAGCTACAGTCTCTTCCCCTCTGTTCCTGAGAAACACTGTTCTGCGTCCTTTCTCTGTGAGTTTAATGTAATAGGTATCTGATAGAAGTGGGATAGCAGAAAGATATGAGGGAGTGATCAGATGTCTGAGTTTCCATCTCCAGCTGCTGGGTTTCTCTGGATGGGTGTGCTTGGCTTCTGCCTGCCTTCTGGCTAATAGGACAGTGCTGCCTTAGACAGATGGAAATTCGGCTTGGAAGGAAATGAGTTCTTTTCTTTTCTTTTCTTTTCTTTCTTTCTTTCTTTCTTTTTTTTTTTTTTGTGTGTGTGTGTGTGTGTGTGTGTGTGTGTGTGTGTGTGTGTGCTGCCTGTTGTTTTCTTTTACTTTGATTTTGTTTAAAGTTGTTTTGTAGCCATTCTGGTTAGTTTTGGAAGACTTTTATCTCTAAATGTATACTATAGCTGGCCTCCTTGCTGTTTGTGATAAGAGACAATTTCTTCTGTTTTGGAGAAATTACTAGCATAGGCCAAAAGCTACTGGCTCTGTGGCATTTGGGTTGAATTTTTATTTACTTTTAGATTTCGATCTTCTTTCCAGTGGTTATCTTAGTAAAGGTCATCTGTAAAAAATGGTTCCCTGCATTAGAATGGCTTCTCTTAAGGTTTTTTAGTTTGGTTGATGGTGAAAAATGATGAGTATTTGGTAGAAGCCACAAACTATGCTTCAAATCTGGAGTTTTAATTATATATTCATTTACTTATTTGTTATGGGGTTTTTGTTTTTTGAGACAGGATCTTGCTATATAGCTCTGGTTAGCCTAGCCTGGATGGAATTCATTATATAGCCCAGGCTAGCTCTAGGGCATAATAATTCTGCCTCTGCTTCTGCATGCTTGAATTGCATGTGTGAGTCATCACACTGAGCTTGACTTGATGTCTCCCAGGCTGAAGCTAGCACTAAGCTAATTATCCTCTCTTGGTTGCTGGGCTCCAAATTGTCCATGCAGACCACAGATTTAAACTGGTGGTTCATGGAGTGCCTAGCTATTACAGTCAACAGCTTAGGTGAACTTGGGGGAAAAGGAGTAATTTTTTCCCAACTTTATCAGATGTGACACTGTCATGAGTCAAGGAGCATCTATATTTCTAAGTCAGGTATCAGCTATTCTACTTAGACAGTGTTCATTAAGCTTTACAGATTCAGCTTCCCTCAGAGAAAAAAGTGGCAAGATGGTGTGTAAAAGTGTCAAAGTTGACCTTTAATAGAACCCTGGCTCTTCCAGTGGGCTTCAAGATGTTATTGACTCCTTGTTTCCTCATATATACAATTTTTATGTGATTGAAATTGTTTTGCTGGTTAAATGGGATAACAAACATAAGAGCACCAAGAAGCAAGCCTGGCACTCACTAGAGGTCGTCCCTTTGTCTGTTCTGCTTCTCAGTTTGGTATTTGTATTGACCACTAAAATGATAAACAGCGTTGCTACTAAGTAGTAATATATTTTGTATTGACAAAATAGCTAGGTAAGCTTTTCTGAAAACAAAAAAATTATTATATTATTCACTTTATAAAGTTTTTTAAACTTTAACTTCATATTAACTTAAAGTGTTCATCCTTGTTTCCGTATTTAAATTATATCTTATCAAAATTTTGTTTTGTAGTTTATGTCCCCCTGGGTTTTAATTAAAGTTATTGAAGTCTTCATACATGCTTGACATGAGCGGGGATATCCCTCAATGGGCCTTATTAATTCAAGAAGGTCTGTTCACCATGAGTGAGCTGTTGCAGCTACTAAAAGGAGAGCCTTGAATTACTTTTTGTCTCACTAAATGTTCCTGTTGACATTTCTCCTATAGAATGAAGATAAAAATTATTAACTGCCAATCAGAATGTCTGTACTTCCTCTATTCAAAGTCTCCTGTGGTAGCATTTGCTTACCGCACTAAGTCAGAACCAATGTCTGAGAATCTGGTATATATTTACTGATAATCTGACCAGTCTACCTAGCAACACATCTAAGATTGAAACAAGAAATGAGAATCAGGAAAACCTTTGGTGTCTCAGGTGTTCTGCCTGTACTAATAGAAAACAGCTGACTGCAGGGCTTGTGTCTACAGCATACAAAGTACATCTCTGCAACACCCTCAGCCCTCTTTATCTTCTCCCACTCTTTGGAAAGAGCCCTGTGAAAATCCATTGCCTAGCCATTGAGCCTTCCATTCACATTTGAGACCTATAATGCCTTTCTGCTCTTCCTGGCATTTTTATCCTAAAGTCTAACACCAGAATTTCAGTGTTCTTCCCTTGCTTAGCCTACTAACATCAGTAATTTGTCTTCAGAGTATCATACTCTAAAATATGATACTTTCCTCTAAGGATCTGTACTCTTGTTTCTGTTTGACTTTTTACTCTTTAGTCAATGTATTGTTCATTGATTAATATGAGCTTCTACCTCATTTCCTCTGGACTTTCTAGAATAGAAGCTAGTTCGACACCTTTTGAAGAGCCCAGACCATTTATAAGTGATTTTACCTCATTTTCCAACCAAAAATACTGGCTTCGCTAATTAAAATGGCACTTCATAATTTTGCCTTTTCTTACACATTGTCTGAATACCCTGACTCTTTGTAAGTAGTGGGACATCTAAAGAATCAGAACTAAGCAAAATCAATCAAATTATCTAAGGTAACAAACCCAATATGAAATTTTAAATCTTGTGTTCCTTCTGAAAGACTCATGACCTCTTCATGCTTTGGCTTCTCTAAACATTTGATGATGCACTATATGAAATTATATGATTCTCTTTATAGTAATTGTCTTCACCTTTTTTAAATCCCCCCCCCCATGTACAACCTGTTTGAAGTTGAGAATCTGTGCGGTTTTAATTCATTTATTTCATTTCCCAAGTATAGTGAATAATATTTACAGTTTAGAGAGAAAGGAATATAAAAATTAAATTCTGTATTGACACATTTATATGAACAGATCCTGTGATGTGCACAGTGAGTGCTACAGGAAAAAGGAAGTCAGTACTCAGAAGATGGGAAAGAAAGGAGCAGTAGGTGCTTTTGGATACATTTGATCTAAGTCCTACTGTCAGTCTCTAGGGTTTCCTTAAGTACAAATGATTCTGCCAGATAGAAGGCAGAGATGCATTAAAGTATAGTGTGGCCTACAGTCTAAGTTGAGCACAAATGGAAGAAAGAATTATATGCAAGGAGTGGAAGATAAGGCTGAAAAAGTATGTCAGACTTAGAAGTGAACTTAGATCTAGTCTTCCTGGTGGATGGCCTTGGGGAATATAGTTGAGTATTGTTATCAGATGTATGTTACTGTTAGACTGACAGCATATGTAGCTGGCTGACCAAGTGTCTTCATGTAAATAAGGGGTTCCTTTATTTGCTTGGTGACAACTTCCTGGTAAAGCATAAAGCTTATCACTTATACACACACACACACACACACACACACACACACAGTATGTCAGTTTTTTTTTTCACCCCTTAGGTGACACCTTTGCAAGCACAGCCTTCATGTGTGGGGAAACCTCTGCTCTTTTTGTCTTGTTCACCTCTGTGTTAGTCACATTACTGAGCACAATACTTTGTGTAGAAATGATAAGTATTCATTGAGCAGACAGACCCACAGAATTTACATTTCAGGTAACTTCAGGTAATTTCAACTGCACTCTGTGACTATAAGATAAAGAAATCATAATTGTATTAGCACTGTACATATTGCTTCCATAGATTGCCAGATTATTAGTCAAGTGGGATGTGTATTAAAAAAATGAACTTTGAGTATAACCTTTAGGGCAAAATCTTTATGTGCAGCCTTGATGTAAAAGAATTATAAAAGACCCTTCAGAGCAGGAAGCCGGCACTTCAGTATACTTCTTGCAATACTGAATGTAGATAACGTCAGACTGACTTTCAGCTAGCTCCCCCTCCCCACTTCATCCTTTTCTCATATTTGATGGTCTACATGTTAAGTGAACAAATTTGGTAAAAGTTAGAACCCATTTTAAATGTTAATTACAAGTTTTTTCCTTTTCCAAGGCTTCTTCTCATCTTTTAATAAAGGAGAGTAGGATGTGGTCAATGTGATCTTCTGTAGCATTAAAATATGATTCCATGCTTGTTATAGATTATTATTCTTGTATAGGAATCTGTTAGGAGTTTGACTGATGGATGTTTGTCATGGCTGTGCTTATCTTTTGCTTTTGGAAACTCATGCTCTAAATACTTTCTTGTGTGGCTCATAGATCTCCATCACAACACCAGAGGAGTAAGAACCGTAAGAGACATTGCTCTACACACAGACTGTAATGAGAGTCTATTTAGGAAACTTAAGCACTTTTACACTCAGGAGAAATGGCTGTCTCACCTGCCCAGGGTCCAGTTCCTCCTATGATCTTGTTCATTTTGTGTCCTGAATTCTTTGGTGCTTCTGTGTTTCATCATCCTTCACTACCTGCTGGTTAGGTTTATGTGGTTTGGAAGATACTGGAATAAACTATGCTGTAAAATAGAAATATATAGCACGCAACTTTTACCTTAAAGTCTCTTTGTTGGGAAGCAAATGAAAGTTATGAAACTCTTCATTGTAACTTTGGTTTTAAAAGTTAAGAAATTGTGATATATGCCCATTTCTCAAAGACTTTCTATGTTTCCACACTTCAATTTTTACTTAATTTGGAAAGAACACACCAACTGAACTTTTTTAAAGAGTTGTGTTCAATATATGATTGTTTATACCACAGTAAGTCACCTGCCTAAATACTTCATATTGCTATACCTGCATTATGGACTGCCTGGCAGGTGTTTAAAACTGCTGTCATCTTTCAAGAAGCATTAGTCAGAAAGGAAACGGATATAGAGTGAACAGCAAGCTTAAAACAGTATTTTATAACTAAATATAGAAAACCCCCTGTAAGAAAATCTATCCCAGCAACTAGTCAGGACCTACCTGACTGGCTGGTACCTCAAGGTTTATAACCAAGGTAAAACTGTATCTGTAGAGAATTAAATTTGTAGTAGTGATTCAGCTTTTTAATACACTTGTTTTATATTGTGCCAAAATTTTCAATATATTCAGGCTAGGACTTTATAATTTTTGAATAAACCATTTACTTCTCTATCTTGAGAGGAATCATACAATTTGAGAATTCTTTCAACTTGAGGGACCAAATGATTTCTTTTTTTAAGATGTATAGAGTATGTCACATAGCGTTAGTATGATCACTTATTTTTAGTTGGTCTTCTGAGGTGATAGAAATCTAATTTCTAATTATATTTCTATCTTCTTATGAAAAGCATGCCCCTGTCTTATATGAAAATTATTCTTGTGTTAAGAACATTTTTTTAACTGTGAGATTACATGATGAATAATTACATAAGGTATGGAATGAGGAAGCTGTAAGACCAGATGCCAACCCTGTCCACAGGGTTCTTCTTGGATTTAACAGCATAATTTACACACATGTACTCTTCTTTGTAATCCCAGAGCAACTGTTCCAGGAATAGTGTCTTAATAATCAACAAAGCTCATTTGATCTTTATAATAGTAAACATTTGCACCTTGCCTAAGTTTTCTATATTTTAGAATATTTAAGTTCATAAATGGCATTTTACTTAGATATTTTGTTTTGGAAAATATCCTTTTCAGTTTTAAGTCATTAAGCTTATATTTCATAGTTAATTATTTATTTGAGCTGTCTTAATAATACTTGTTATGTCTGTGTTTAGTTTTTTCTTTGTTAAAGATAAGTAATATTTCTCAAAAGTCAAAATTAATGTTTCTTTACAAACTATTAAATAATCACATTTTCATCATATTGTCAGGGCTTAATTTTGTTTTCTTTGTAAGTCTTTCTGAATTAAAGAAAGTATTGAATCTAGTAACATTAGAAAACTGAGGATTTCAGATTTACTAAAATAGATATTTAGAAAGTAAGCATTCATTTACAACACCCTTTTTTCTTTTCTTTTGTTTTATTAGTAACTTTTTTTAAAATGTTAATCAAAGGCTTTATAAGTTTGGTAATGCTCAATAACAAGATTCTCATACAATCAGAAGTGTAACCTAATACCCAACCTAGATATACCAACTACCTTTTGACTGGTGGAGACATGTGAACATCCACCTCCATGTTTCTTTCTCTCTCTCTCTCTCTCATCTTCTTGTTCCTCCTCTCCTTCTCTTCCTCCTCTTTTTATTCCTCTTACCTTATCTCCTCCTACATATCACCCTTCCTGTTAAAATAAAACTTTTCTCTAAAAATACAATTAGAGAATAACTATACCAATTTGTATCAGTAAAGTAAGGTACAAGATAGACCTAATACCCAGTCCATCATTTTGTTGACTAACCAGAACCTCTGTCATCTCTCCTAAAAGAACCTGGGTTTTTGTTTGTTTGTTTGTTTTCTTGTTTGGTTTTGTTTTTTTTTGTTTTTTTTTGTTTTTTTGTTTTGTTTTGTTTTTGTTTTTTTTTTTGCTTTAGAATGAATGTCAGCTGAAAACCATCCTCTCAAATCTTTTCTCTCAAAGTAAATAGCTGGGATTGGCTATGAGACTATAAGTCTTCAACCCCGTCAGAAATCCAGAATGACTGAGTTAACTGAAATTATGGGAAGCACAAAGCATAGCTTCTAAAACATAGCCAATTTATAGAGACCTCTGAACACCTGGACAATCCCTATACTACAGAACGTTGGAGCATCCGATCTTCAGCCTTCTGGCCCAGGATCATTTGACAGACTTAGTAATGCAGAATTATTAAGGGCTGATTACTCTGTCTTGGCAGATATAATCAGTCGACTATTCTGCAAGTGTGTCCTTTTCTGGACAGTAATTTGTCTGTAGATAAAAAGAGGCAATTATTTCCTTGTGGCTGTCTCACCACAACTGGAGTAACTCCAAAGATGCTCACTTTCTTCTTAGAATCCAAGACAGGAACCTGTCAGGAGCAGACAGGTCTCTAATCAAAATGAACATTAATACAGAAATGTTTGTAATGTCAATTTTGTAGACTTCTGACATTTTGAAAACCAGCTGTCCATGTAAGGCAATCTGGACTGTTGTCTGTTAACTCCTCTCAGCTGTTTCTAAATAAAATCTAGAAAACACCCTAACAATAAACTCAGAGCCATGAATTTTTTATAGGCTAGCCTGTGTTAACTCACAGGCTAACTATCTCAAATCAGTTTAAAAAAGTTAAAGAAGGACTGGGTCTAAGCCTTGTATTCCTAAATGTGTTATACAGGCACAATGCCTATGAGAGTAACAATATTAATCTCACTTTTATATCAATAAGAAACTCATACCAATGAAAACCTTAAATTTAAAATCAAAGTAAATTTTGAACCACTTAAGAAATTATAACTTCATCTTAATAACAATCATACAGATTTCTACCAATAGGTTATAGTTATGCATTAAATCCTAGCTATCCTCCCTGTTCCAACAAAACGACTACTTTTTTCTAGAAAGACAGCCCAATACTAACCACCTCAGTCCCGAAGCCCAGGGAATAGGGGCGCCAACTCTTCATTAACTTCTTCAAGCTGAATTTGGGCGTTGAGATATTAGAAGAGGGACGGGGGAGGGGGAGAGTAAATTGATAAGCCTCTGACACTGTGTCTTCACTACATACAGCTAGAATTCTAGGACATCAGAAGTTTGAGCAGGTCTACTCAGCTTGCTTGCTGAGTAGATACACGAAAGCAATGTATTCTGCAATATACAATTCTCAAAACAAATTTTAGTATCAAGATAATTTTTTGTTTGAATTCTGGAAACTAGTCTTCTGGCAGCCTGTCTCTGTCATGTCTAATCCATATAAATCTGGGAGTTTCTATGAGGGTGTGCTCCCACCATCCACCCGTTCCCACCTTCTCGAATTCCCCAACTCTAGGGAATCCAAACTTTCAGGCACCATGACCATCCACTTCCACTGATGCCAGGCAAGGCCACCCTCAACTACCTATACAGGTGGAGCCATGAGTCCCTCCCTTTGTGTTCTCCGGCTGGAGATTTTAGAGTGGCTACTCTAGCTTGTTTTTTAGGACCATTTGCTTGAAAAATTGTTTTCCAGCCTTTTACTCTAAGGTAGTGTCTGTCTTTGTCACTGAGGTAAGTTTCCTGTATGCAGCAAAATGCTGGGTCCTGTTTAAGTAGCCAGTCCATTAGCCTATGTCTTTTAATTGGGGAATTGAGTCCATTGATGTTAAGGGATATTAAGGAACAGTGATTGTTGCTTACTGTTATTTTTGTTATTAGACGTGAAGTTATCTTTGTGTGGCTATCTTCTTTTGGATTTGTTGGAAGAGGGTTACTTTCTTGCTCTTTCTAGGGTATAATTTCCCTCCTTGTATTGGAGCTTTCCTGCTATTATCCTTTGTAATGCTGGATTTGTGGAAAGATATTGTGTAAATTTGGTTTTGTCATGGAATATCTTGGTTTCTCCATCTATGGTAATTGAGAGTTTTGCTGGGTATAGTAGCCTGGGCTGGCATTTGTGTTCTCTTAGGGTCTGTATGACATCTTTCCAGCACCTTCTAGCTTTTGTAATATCTGGTGAGAAGTCTTGTGTAATTCTGATAGGTCTGCCTTTATATGTTACTTGGCCTTTTTCCCTTACTGCAGTTAATATTCTTTCTTTGTTTTGTGCATTTGGTGTTTTATTATGTGATGGGAGGTATTTTTTTTTTCTGGTCTAGTCTACTTGGCGTTCTATAGGCTTCTTGTATGTTTATGGGCATCTCGTTCTTTAGGTTAGGGAATTTTTCTTCTAAATTTTGTTGAAGATGTTTATTGGTCCTTTAAGTTGGGAATCTTCATTCTCATCTATACCTATTATCCTTAGGTTTGGTCTTCTCATTGTGTCCTGGATTTCCTGGATGTTTTGTGTTAAGAACTTTTTGCATTTTGCATTTTCTTTGACAGTTGTGTCATATTTTCTATGGTATCTTCTGTACATGAGATTCTCTCTTCTATCTCTTGTATTCTGTTGGTGATGCTTGCATCTATGACTCCTGATCTTTTTCCTAGGTTTTCTATCTCCAGGGTAGTCTCCCTTTGAGATTTCCTTATTGTTTTTACTTCCATTTTTATGTCCTGGATGGTTTTGTTCAATTCCTTCACCTGTTTGGTTGTATTCTCTTGTAATTCTTTAAGGGATTTTTGTGTTTCTTCTTTCAGGGCTTCTACCTGTTTAGCTGTGTTATCCTCAAATCCTTTGAGAGTGTTATTTATGTCCTTCTTAAAGTCCTCTATCATGATCATTAGAAGTGATTTTAAATCTGAATCTTGCTTTCCTGGTGATATGGGGAATTCAGGACTTTCTAGTGTGGGAGAGCTAGGTTCTAATGATGCCAAGTACCCTGGGTTGCTGATGCTTATGTTCTTGTGCTTGCCTTTTGCCATCTAGATCTCCTTAATGATACCTACACTCACTGTCTCTGACTGGAGCCGATCTTTCCTATTATCTTGGTTGTTTCAGAACTGTGTGGGGTAGGTGTTACTATTGGAGTTAAAGCTGCTGCCTGGCATCTGCTCAGTGCTTGGGTGCAGACAGGAAGGAAGCAGTGCTCTGGGCCAGGAGTAAATTCCTGGGTCCCAGTGGGTAGGTCCCAATGGATGGGTTCCAGGTACTTTCTGTTTGGGGCAGGTGTTGCTGTCTTTTTACCTAAGATACTGCCCAGGTTAGAGCTCCTGGGAAGCCTGCTTCCTCTGGGTTATGTGAGATTGGGGACAGGGCTTCCACCTGGAATCTGTTCAGTGCTCAGGCCCAGACTGGAAGCTACAACACTCTTTCTTTAGATAGGGAGTGGACCCTGTGTTCAGAGGAAGTTACAGAGTTCTAATACTGAGGAGAAAAGCACCCCCTATGTCAGTCATCCATTGTATGTTGAACAGGTTCTCATCTTTGATCTTCAACAGCACTGAGCTTTCATCCCATGAATGTATTACAGAGCTCACAGTGGCTCTGTTCAGGGTTGTAGTCTATTTACTCTTGAGTATAATTTTGCCTTGAGCTAGAAAGAAAAGGGTTTATTTCCATTAACAGAGCTTCCTTTTACATTTCTTCATTGTTGTTTACATTATTTCTGATGTTCTTTAACATTGAACCTTGAGTGTCCTGGATATTTCAAACTTAGGTTTTGCAGTAAGTTTCTGTGTGTTACCTGGGCCATTAGATACATACAGTACATATGCTGCTTACTGTCATGGGAAGTCTTTATGAATTTGATATTTTCTTTTTTTGGGTGTTTTGTTTTGTTTTGTTTTGTTTTGTTTTGTTTTTTGAGACAGGGTTTCTCTGTGTAGCCCTGGCTGTCCTGGAACTCACTCTGTAGACCAGGCTGGCCTCGAACTCAGAAATCCGCCTGCCTCTGCCTCCCAAGTGCTGGGATTAAAGGCATGCACCACCACTGCCTGGCTTCTCTATTTTCAAAATGCAAAAGTTGTCACTCTTTTGGCATTTGAACAAGATATTCTTTTAGTTAT